>NC_090729.1:118048084-118053084 GCF_036898095.1 Palaemon carinicauda
GAGAGAGATATTCCTAGATATCGAGAGAGAGAGAGAGAGAGAGAGAGAGAGAGAGAGAGAGAGATATTCCTAGATATCGAGAGAGAGAGAGAGAGAGAGAGAGAGAGAGAGATATTCCCAGACATTGAGAGAGAGATATTCCTAGATATCGAGAGAGAGATATTCCTAGATATCGAGAGAGAGATACTCCTAGATATCGAGAGAGAGAGAGAGAGAGAGAGAGAGAGAGATATTCCTAGATATCGAGAGAGAGAGAGAGAGAGAGAGAGAGAGAGAGAGATTCCTAGATATCGAGAGATATTTTCCTAGATATCGAGAGAGAGAGAGAGAGAGAGAGAGAGATATTCCTAGATATTGAGAGAGAGAGAGAGATATTCCTAGATATTGAGAGAGAGAGAGAGAGAGAGAGAGAGAGAGAGAGAGAGATAGAGAGATAGAGATATTCCTAGATATTGAGAGAGAGAGAGAGAGAGAGACTTCGTATGTAAATATGTAAACATACCAAGTACTTACTCTAGCCCCTAAAGCCTTATGTTTTCTAACTTCTGACTTCACTAAGATTAACAGCTATCCATAACAATTACCTCTGCCAACGAAGTCTGAAGGAGGTTATGTTTTCGTCCCTGTTTGTTTGTTTGTGAATGAACAAATTCCTGGCCACAATTTTACTCAGTTGTGAAACTTTCAGGGAATAATTCTTATGTTGAGACATTGGAAGTGATTCAATTTTGAAAGTCCTATGTCAAAGGTCAAAGGTAAAGGTCCAGGTCAAAGGTAAAGGTCCAGGTCAAAGGTAAATGTACAGGTCAAAGGTCAAATCAAAAGTAAAGGTAAAAATCAAATGTAAAGGTTAAAGGTAAAGGTCAAAGGTCAAGGTTAAAGGTCAAAGGTCAAGGTTAAAGGTAAAGGTCAAGGTTAAAGGTAAAGGTCCAGGTTAAAGGTAAAGGTCCAGGTCAAAGGTAAAGGTCCAGGTCAAAGGTAAAGGTCCAGGTCAAAGGTAAAGGTCCAGGTCAAAGGTAAATGTCAAGGTCAAAGGTCAAGGTAAATGCAAATGTAAAGGTTAAAGGTAAATGTCAAGGTTAAAGGTCAAAGGTCAATGGTAAAGGTTATGGTCAAGGTAAAGGTCATGGTCAAAGGTAAAGGTCAAAGATCAAAGGTAAATGTCAAGGTCAAATGTAAATGTCAAGGTCAAAGGTCAAAGGTAAAGTAAAAATCAAAGGTAAAGGTAAAAGTTCAGGTCAAAGGTAAAAGTTCAGGTCAAAGATAAAAGTTCAGGTCAAAGGTAAAAATAAAAGGTAAAGGTAATGGTTAAAGTCAAGATAAAGTTCGAGAAATAAGCTGCCGTGGTGGAGGTCTGCTCTCTACTGAGCGCCCCTCTATTTCACTCCTTTTTCCCCTAACTGGTGTTAGTGTTTAGAAAATGACTGGTTTAAACTCACCTTCAACTCCACAGTTTCAAAATCCAATCCTGGTAAGCTCTGATTTCACCTTTAGACATTTTTCCAGTTATTCTATTTCCTCCAGTTGAAAGTCACGCAATTTAAAAGCATTTATCGCCCTTGTAGTTTGCATGGAAACAGCTATACACATCTGGAAGAGAAAATTAAACTATTTTAAATCTGAAATTTTAAACTGAATGTTCTTTAAACAGCTATCGACATATGAAAATATTAAATTTCACTTATTTTTAAATCTGAAAAATGGAAAAACTAAATGTCTATCTCACTAAAGAAAGCATTAATGTTATAATATTTTATCTCTACACAACACGACATCTCATAATCTTCTTAAGGAATTAACAAACTGCCTAACTATAAGCTAATTACTCAATCATATAACAGACATTATGAACGACGTAGGATCATTTCTTTGTTCGGGGGTAAAAAGAGAAAACTCCTTATCAAACATTTTAGTTTACTTTGAAAACCTTTAAATTAGTTTTACCATTTTCTAATTTACCATTTTTATACTTGATAAAACTGTTTAGTAGCCTAATAAACTATGCATGTTTATTTCAGTTTTGGGGGAGTTGAGAGTTAAAGGCAAAACATTGAATAGGAATTAAATTACTTTAGTCAACATTTATTGGTTAATTTGATAATGAAAAATATCACAGTTTACAATCCAGAAAAAAGGCAACAGCAAGAAAATATAACCAAAGAAAATGCACAAAAAACAATTTTAAACACACTTCACTTCAACCGTTGAGTAAATTCTGAATTGGCAAAAAGTTAGAGAGAATTTCATTAAAGTTTCTCTCTCTCTCTCTCTCTCTCTCTCTCTCTCTCTCTCTCTCTCTCTCTCTCTCTCAAATATGAACCAAATTTCTAGTCTCCGTGAGAATGATGTCCAAACTTATGGCTGATTTACGTGATTGGACATTTCGTTTGACCGTGACCTTGACCTTCGGCATGGATCTTCCAAATTTTTTATAATTTCCAGCTTTTTAAATAACAGTTAATTCCTACAAGTTTCATTACTCTACTATTAGAATTGTGGCCAGGAAGCTGTTCACAAACACACAAACGGGCAAATTTCTTCTTCCAAATAAAATTAAGGACAGGAACTTTGAGGGAAAAAAAAAGAAAAAAAAGATACTTTACAGGACACAGTTATGTTGCAATAGGGTACTTATAATATCCGGAATAAGTAGTATGTGATCTTCTAGAGCTGTCAAAGGTATGGACATCTTGAAAAAAAAGATTGCAAGATCAAGACTGGTGATAAAAAGTACGAAAAATGTTCAGGAAATCCCACCACTAAGGAATGCAATTCATAATAAATGAAATGTATAAACTGCACTTGGTTGAACAAAGTGGATAATTATATAGTGAATTCAAGGAATTGCAAAGCTTATGATTTGGAATTATAGAGATTGGCAGACAATACAACCCATGGATACTAAGGATGTCAAAGTGTCTATGTAAATATTCAATTTGTTATAAAATATTTCAAATTCGAAAACTAATAAATGAGAAACATTTAACAAGAAACAGAAGACTTCCTTGTTCTTTAAACGCTTCTATAATGTGAATTTGACAAATACCAGTTATGCAGTGTGATATGCAAAATACCTAAGAATACATACGATAAACTTATTTCGTAGGTCCTGTAGCGAGTAGAATTCCCCCATATAATAGGACCAGGAAAGCAGTCCTTAAAGGAAAGTAAAATACTGCATTCTACTGGGGTTACTGGAGAGATTTTAAAGGCTTTTATTAGTAGTGCAAATAGGCAGGAATCATTACCACCGCCAACGAAGTTTGAGGGAGGTTATGTTTTACTCACTGGCCACAACTTTAATCGTAGAATAATTTAACTTACAGGGACTTACAGTTATGTAAATAGCTGGAAAGGATTAAATTTTGGAAGCTCATGGTCAAAGGTAAAGGTCACGGTCCAGCGAAATGTCAAATTCTCTTAATCAGCCATAAGTTGGGACATCGTTGTCACAGAGTTTTCAAACTTGGTTCATATTTGAGTGTATGGAAATCCACGCCAATTAACACCTATGAATGTCAAAATCAATGTCAAGATTGAGCAAAAGGTCGAGAAATATGCTTCTTCGTTGGAGAACTGCGTTCTACTGAGTGCCCTTCTAATTGTTTTTATATTAGTCTTGCCCATAATGCTCGCCCTTGGGAACAGGATGGGAACGTATTTTAGAAATGTGGCTCATATGGCCAGCCATAGGGCACAGGGTAGACATTTATTTGGCTAATCAATGAGTGGGAATATTAACCCTTTTTCTGAATTAAAAGAAAAATTTTTATCCACCTAATTAAATTTTAAACATGTCTACCTAGAATTATATATATGCATAATCTAAAATATTAAGAATATTCGAGTTACACAAAACAACACTATGATACAAGTAAGGTTCTTGCAACTATTTAAATACTTTAAATTTCCCTTTTGCAATATTTTGATTAACACGAAAAGTACCCTAATCTTGTTGAGTTATACACTTATATAGCACATTCATTCTCCATTTACTCTCTATTTCTGTTACTAACAATACTGTAGTTTTAAATTCTGTCGAAAACCATTAAAATTTGACAGGCCATTCAACACTTCAATACAATTGTTTTCTAATAATGTTTGAATACTGAAGTTAACTCTTCAAGTAATGTATAGATGTAAGATGTTTTCACCAATAAATACATCTCTAATGACCATTGCAGTAAGCAGCCACACCTACACCGAGAGGTCAGAGATCAGAGGTCTTAAACTAAGCCCCTCCCCCTTACACAGAGTACATTTGCTACACCATCTGTGCTAAGGTCAGAAACCAATCTGATGTCAAGTCTTAAGGAAATTCATTGTAAAATAGAGGGGGCACTCGGTAGAGCGCAGACCTCCGCCATAACAGCTTATTTCTCAACCTTGTTCTTGACTTTTGACTTTAACATGTATTAATTGGTGTGAATTTTCATAAACTCAAATATGAACCAAGTTCGAAGTCCCTGTGACAACGATGTCCAAACTTATGGTTGATTACGTAAATTGGACGTTTCGCTTGACCATGACCTTGACCTTTGGCATTGACCTTCCAAAATTTAATAATTTTCAGCTTTTTACATAACAGTTAATCACATTAAGTTTCATTGCGATTAAAATTGTGGCCAGGAAGCTTTTCACATATAAACACACACAAACACAAAAACAGGGGGTAAGACGTAACCTCCTTCCAACTTAGTTGGCGGAGGTAATTATTATAAATTCCCTGCCAGTAATAGATGATAATGCTATTAAATAGAGATGAAACAAAGCATAAATGATAAGAGTTTTAATTGCATTAATTTGAAAGTTACTCTCCGTGAGTCAAATTATAGCAGTCAGGAATGTGGGATTCTATATTATTATTATGAAAAAATATCTTGCTGGTAATTCATTTACTGTTGCTGCTCTGTATTTAAAACAACACTTGATTTATCTAAATTACATTAAATACAATTTCTGGAAGTTTCATAAATTTGGAATTTACCACAGTTTGTGCA
>NC_090729.1:118058084-118069084 GCF_036898095.1 Palaemon carinicauda
TAGATAAATAGGTAGGTAGGTAATGAAGTAAGTAAGTAGGTAAATAGGTAAGTAGGTAATGAAGTAGGTAAATAGGTAGGTAGGTAATGAAGTAAGTAGGTAAATAGGTAAGTAAGTAAGTAAGTAAGTAAGTAAGTAAGTAGGAAGGTAAGCAAGCAAGCAAGCGAGTAGATAATACATTTGACGAAATCTAAAGTACATTCTTCAGTTTCATAATCACCAGCATAATGTCCACACATTCTGCTATTTCTAATTCTGAATATTTGCTCACCTTACATAAAAGGACACAATTTGGTAGTAGGCTGACTGATCACAGCAAAAAAAAAAAAAAAAAAAAAAAAATAGTTGCTATACGCAAAATGACACAGTCGGAGGTAAAATTCCCTTTTAACCAAAAGTTTCTTTGTAGGCCTACAGTTCACAGCCAGACAACACTAGTCTGTCTTTCCTGTTTCCAGCAAAAGTGGACTAAAGTGTTTATCCCCAAATTGGCCAAGTAAAAACAAACAAAAGGGTTTCTATACTTTGCTGTTAAACATCATATGATACGCCACTGTTGATCAACAAAACCAACAAAACGAACATACTAAAAGTTGGTAAATATTCCCAGTAAAAAGTAATTTCCAATTTTTTCCAACATCCTAAATGTTCCTTAAAATGCTTAGTAAGTAGTTGTTGTTGTTGTTGCTGTTGTTGTTAAGCTAAAAATATGGAGCCAAGCACATGAAGATCAAGGCATATATCCCTAACACTTGGTTCAAGTCTGTGCCCAGCCAGAAGCCATTATCATAAATGAATTCTTGCTTGAAGGTCCACTCAGGAACACTATTCTATAAAATTTCTCTTCCTATTGTTTTGTTAAAGTTTTTATAGCATATATATTTATTTTAATATTGTTACTGTACTCTAAATATTTTAGATAAGCAGAAAAAAGATAATTCAATGAGTGGTAGAAGGAAGACAGGGTACAGTGAAACTGGGCTTGGATGACATCAGTAAAGTTGGATTTTGTATCTAGAATCAAATTAACAAAGAGAGATAATGACTCTTAACTATACAAATAGACATCAGATCTGCAATGGATTCGGTGGGGCTGACACACCTAGTGATTTCGAAGGCCCAAGATAGGAGAAGGTAAGTGGTAAAAATATGAATGTTGAAATGGATGTGCAGAGTTAAAAATTAATATAAGGGGCCAAATGAATGTTGTGGGGAGTTACTTACATATTGAGAGAGCCGTTTTATAAAGTGAGAAAAGTGGCAAAAGTTTGGATAAAGTTAATAAACGTGAAAAAAGTGGCTGTTTTGATATTTTGGGAAGTATTAGTTGAGATGTCTGTGAAATCGTGAGAATGAAAACGTGAGAAGACACACAAAAGCCTGGATGAAATTGGAATAACATCTTTTATACTACAAGCAAATGAATATATCCCACTAGTGGAGAGAACACAGAATACAGGATTAAAACCTGTTTTAATGATGTTAATGTTTTTAAAATATTTTAAGTGTTCATTACTTCTTATATCGTTTATTCTCATATTTCCATTCCTCGCTGGACTATTTTTCCCTGTTGGAGCCCTTGTGATTGTAGCATCTTGCTTTTCCAACTATGGTTGTAGCTTAGCTAATAATAATAATAATAATAATAATAGTAATAATGATAATAATGATAATAATAATAATAATAATAGTACATTTGAGACTGACAGGAAGAATTTAACCAAAACACTTTGAAATTTAGTATTAAAAAGTTATTTAAGACTGAATGATCCTCCAACAGCCTAAAAAGCAGGAAGGTTCGACTTTAAATGTTCTCACACAATCAAAAAATATCTTATTTAGTTAACCACTTACCTATAATTGTGTCTATCTGTAGCTCGGTTGCTGCAGAGAGTCGGGAAGAGAGATGTATGGAGAGCCATGATTGCTGATCTCCTTAGGATTATGATTATCTTGCTCCAGAGTCTTGTAGTCTTCAGAAGGGCACTTGAGATACTGCTTAGAAAGATCATCATCATCTTGACGACTGTGTCCAACCTCTGAAAAAAAAGGAAATGAATTAATATTCTAATAATCTTATTTATTAATTCAATCATTCCATATACAACAACATTTATAGTATTGAGAGAGAGAGAGAGAGAGAGAGAGAGAGAGAGAGAGAGAGAGAGAGAGAGAGAGAGAGAGAGAGAGAGAGAGAGAGATTATATAACAAGGCATTGTCACTTTCCCTTGCCATGCATGAGTGGCCTTAAAACCTTTCTTCAAGACTTTGGTGACATATAGTGACATAAATAAATTTTATGCCTAATGGCATCTTGGCTTTGCTATTCAGTAGAGTTCGTTACATAGGTGAAACGCTGGACTGTAACTTGTCTCTCTCAGTGGAAATCACTTTAGAAATATTGCTTTCGTAAGGAAATATCTGGAAGGGCATTGTTAAGAAACTCAGATTAACTAAATTGTTGTCAGGATCGACTGCAGTAACTATCTATTACAACATAATCGAAGTGTAACTTAGGAAGTTAGAAATCATAATAAACAGAGAAGAAAGATTAATTAAATATGTCCCACTACTAGAAGATATTAGCACACTACTGATTGAACAACAATTTCTTGCCTATTAACCATAGAATAAATTAAGATATTGCATGAGACTCATCAAATTATCATAACTGGACTTCCAACATAAATAAGATAATTGTTATACATCGTACAGGTAACAAATAATGGACACAAGAATATTTATGAGTTGTTGAGCTTTCAAATATGTGTTCCCAAAATTGTATAAGAAGCACCTAATCTACATCCAAAGAATAGGTACGTCCTTGCAAAAAAATGCTATAATTTTTATTTTCATATTTTTTATATTTTTTGAGAAAATTCAGGCATTTTCCAAGAGAATGAGACCAACCTAATCTCTCTATGACAAAAATTAAGGCTGTTACAGCAATTAAAAAGAAATATACTGCAAAATGTGCTGGGAAAAAAATAACCACCTGGGGGTTAAGGGTTGGAAATTTCCAAATACCCCGGGGGTAAAAGGGTTAAGGCTTTCAAAAGAAGAAGACGGCTTTTTTTTTTAAATTCAGGAAATCCCATGGCATCGTTAATATGACAATCAATGTAGATTATGCAATATGATACTCTAAATACTTAAGAATGTATACGACAAACAAATCTTGTAGGTCCTCCAATGCACAGGGGCTTTCCGTGTAGTACAGGACAAGATAACAACCATACAAGCAAACTAAAATAATCGAGTAAGTGCTTTTAAGTGTTTAAATGAATATTCGTGGACGTATTGAAGCCAGAACTGAAATGTATGAATTCGTAAAATTGGCGTGTTTTATCCAGCTGATGAATGAATCGACACTCGACAAGATTCAGAGCAAATTATGAAGCTTTTCTTATATCGGATGTAAAAAGTATATTAATTCATTAAAGTGAAGCAATGAGGAGTAATTTATTGCTTTTGTTTCGCTGGGTTGAAGAATTTTATAAGGTCTAGTATACTAGTGCAATAATTTTCTCTCAAACTCATGTTATTCCATGAAGTTAATCACAACAAATTATAATACATTTTGAAGGAAAATATTAATATTTACAGGGCCAAGGGGAGGGGTCACTAAGAAGGTAGGGGGTCACTGAAGTCTAAGAGGATGTCCGAAGGATATAAATTGGCGAAGGGGAACAGTTGACATCTAAGTTGGAATTAACATGCAAATATTTCTCTCTCTCTCTCTCTCTCTCTCTCTCTCTCTCTCTCTCTCTCTCTCTCTCTCTCTCTCTCTCTCTCTCTCTCTCTCTCTCTCTCTCTCAACACCTGTAATTTCTCCATGTTCACAGTAATCTTTTTCCCTTAAAAGAAAAATGGAAACTTCGACTCAACTATGTACAATTGGAAACAATCTAAACCTTTATTTCATCATATAACTAATGTGTGAATAGACCTTGCATATAACAATCATCATCATCTCCTCCTACGCCTATTGACACAAAGGGCATAAAAATGAGACAAATTTTAACCATTACAAAGCAAGCCAGTTGAGCAAGGGTATTGCTTATGCTTATAATATATGGTTAAATAGAAAAATATCTAAATTCCATTTCAATATTATCGTCACAGACGTGAATTAAAATCTTGGCTTGCAAATTCACAGTGTACAGCGAACATTTTTAATTCATTATTCACAGTAAATGAGCAATATGTGATTTGAGCCTATTGGAAGCGTTGTAAACGTTACAGAGTATATCTGAGCACATATCTGACGATTTAACAGTAAATGAGCTGTATGTGATAGGAAATGTTGAATGCTCTGAACGAACAAGATTAAATGACAGTGGAGGTCTTGTAGCGATTGGGTTGGTTCTTCCCCTGTTGTATGGAACCGGAAAAGCAGCCGTCTGAATCACCTGCTACATTGCAAGTTCAGCAAGATCAACAAAATGTCTTTGAACATTGTCCCAGGATCGTTGACCGAAAAAGCCAAGTCATTGGATTTGTAATTTAGGATTGATTCTTTCGAAAAAGACTAAATTTTTTGGATGAAGCTTCGATGACAGTTCAACGCTTCTAATGTATTCTTTACGAATTGCTACGTCATCCCAAAAACATATACAATTAACAACTTGCTTTTCCCTATCCTCTGAAGTTCACTAATACTGTCTCTCTCTTCCAAATACGCGATTAACCAGGACTTTCAAAAGCGATAGATTAAACGAAAGTCAAAATTCCATGAAATCCAGTGGTATTTCTAAGACCCCTTTTAGTTCGCATGTTTTAGCAATCAGTTTAAACCGGAACACCAAGGGAAGGTTTACTATTCGTCCAAAAGATACGAAAGTCTGGAATTTCTGAAATTATTACTATCATTATTACTTGCTAAGCTACAACGCTAGTTGGAAAAGCAGGATGCTATAAATCCAGGAGCCCCAACAGGGAAAATAGCCCAGTGAAGAAAGAAAACAAGGAAAAATAAAATATCTTAAAAACAGCAACACCTAAACAAACATTTCCTAAATAAACTATAAAAACTATAACAAAACAAGAGGAAGAGAAATTAGATTGAATAGCGTGGCCGAGTGTACCCTCAAGCAAAGAGATAAAACTTCAGAAGTGGGTAAATGTCACCAATATTGATTGGCCCCGTGGTGAGTCACCCCAGACCATGGACCACATCCTCTGGTGTAAAAAGATATAATGATGATGATCTAGGACCCCATAGAAATCAACTCTAATCTTGTGTCACTTATTATCTGAATCAGTAGACAGGGTTACGGCAATTGATCTCACTTGAACGTGGATACAGCTAATTATATTTCCCTGATTTATAAGACGACAATTTGCCTAAAGGCTATGAAAAGACAAAAATCGAGAACTGAGCAAGTAATGCAAAATACTCGCCTTGCTTACTATCGATGTTAGCTGAAAGAAATGACTCAACTGAGGTATGAATTTAAGAATATTATTCCCAAATAACCTTTAACTGGTGAGGGTCATTGTTACTTCTCTCCACACAATACTCAAACACAAAGCAATTTGAATTTATTAATAAATTCTTGCTAACCTAATACGAATCTACAACCCACATAGGAAAAGTAATAGTAAATATCTCAATGGAAATAAAACGGAAATAAATTCAAAATCTAAATCGTACCTCGGTTTCAAAACAAAAACATTAAATGTTCACCTATTGGCCAAACTACATGAGAGACTATTTACAGTGGCTGGTGTTGCCGAAGTGCGGAAATTTCGTATGCGGAAGCGGATTCCTCATCGGCATAGTTAGCACCAATTTCCTCGTGGGGTATTCTTGTAAATTTCTGATTGATATTGTTGTTTAGTTTATTGTTTTTTAGATTGTTTTGTATGTAAGTAAATATATACTTACATGATAAATCAAAATTTGCATAAATATGTATATACTGGAGATGTACACTCAAAATAGTTGACTGGCTTACTACACACGTTAAATTTTTTTGGTAATGTTGCCAATTATGGAAATTTATTCCTAGATTCGAGGATTGTGTGTGTCTGATCTCATGGAGATAGTTTAAGTAAACCAGTATATTACTGTATTTAGTCTGCTTGCACTTATATGGAGTATAGTGAGTAATTTCTATATTAGTAAAGCCTACAGGATAAATTATATTTGAAGAAATTGATATTTTTCATCACGAGTTTTGGGAATTTTTAGACCAATCCATCTGGCAACACTGAATGCTAGAGTTAATGATTGAAAGTATAGGTCTATTGAAACGAGTCTCTGATAATATAGATTGAAACATGGATGAAATACAATTACAAATATAATATAAAAGGTAAGACTTATCAAAATATGACGTTACTGTGGATTTATTATAAATTTATTTCCTATATAATTTAATAACTTATAATGAAACAAATGCTGTTATGTTTAATGCAAAGTTATATGTAAATATATCTTGGACAAATAAAAAATGGTTAAAAAAAATCAATACTTCATATGTATAAATGAAGGTAATGCCATTTTATTTATACATAGCATATCGTGTTAAATATTTCGTTATCAACTACTTCATATCTATATCTATATCTATATCTATATCTATATCTATATCTATATCTATATCTATATCTATATCTATATCTATATCTATATATATATATATATATATATATATATATATATATATATATATATATATATATATCAAATGATGTGCTGTAAGTATTACGAAATTAAATTCAGTCAATGAAATCCCTTCGAATTAAAACAACAGAAGTTCTGGTCCTTCAAAACTACTCTTAGCAAAGTCAAAATACTTTCATTGCTGATTATTGTAGATCAATTAAAGTAATATATTTCCTTACATAGAAAATAGCTTAATGGCAAGTAGCAAACTATTTATAGATACTACCATTTCCCACAATCACAAAAATGGCAAATATCTAAACTAGTTACAGATGAAATGTAGTACAAACATGAAAAGTTTATAGTCACGCCTTCGATTCAATTTGCTTAGTCCACGAAGTATTAAGGACAGTATTGACGCTTTTTGCAATCTTGTTGATCACTAATAACCAGTTTTGTCTCATCAATATGATATTGCCTTTAGAAATCCGCACATAAAACTACTCATCCTTTATTCATTCAAAAGTTAATACATGCAAAACAAAATTAACTTATTACTTTTACATTAACCTGAATAGGGCTTCTTATTTCCACATTACAAACCGATTTTTTTTTAAATGAGTAAGTCCTTATTCCTAACGGAGAGTAAATATGTTGAAAACTACTTTTGACTGACTGGTCTAAAAACAGACTAGGGAAATACAGCACCCCCCCCCCCCCCCCGCCGCACAATTACAGTAAGAATTTAGTTATTAACTAATGCTTTGATTATACCTGCCCACAAGTAAAATATATTGATGATGGTTTAATGCAAAATAAGTCGTATCAATAAATTCTTTCCCAAGAATATTTTATCGAATATGAGAATTAAACAAGAATTCGTCCTAGCTAATTACCATTTTGCCAAAACCAACATATGTAAACTGCTATCTACAAGTAAATAACTCTAGGATAAATACTATAAGAAATAAATTACCCTCCTCAGTTTCGAAAAGAAAGCATTTGACAATAAACACATGTATTATGACAGGGTAAATACCACATAATATATACACAATGCAACCAGCAATAATAATAATAATAATATTAGGGAAGTGGGGAAAAAGGAATGGACTGACATTGTAAGCTAGGTCATGTGTGACTGAGGACCTGATAAAATAGTGTTGATTTATGCAATTATGCGGATCATTATTCATTACTTTTTCTTTTTATTAACAAAATGATATTGTCACTAGCAATTTCCTCATGTTTTGATTTTGGAGTGTCCTTCTCCTAGAAGAGCTGCTATATAAAGACAATGGGTGGCTGCAAGTCTTGTTAAAACTTCTACCTGCAGTAATTCCTGACATTAATTTTTCTAAATATGGTTTTGAGAAGTTATGTGAACAGGTCGTTGCACAATATCCATATTAAAGTCTTCACATTTAGGGTATTATATCGTACGTTTCAGTAAATTACTTTGATTTTAAGATGAAGTGTTTTATTAACCTTCAAAGTGTCACCTAAAGATCTTCGCTCAGATTGGTGGATCTTCAGGTGAGAAAATTTGGGATGGAGGATCTTCGGGTGATTCCAAAATTAAATAAACTTTAATGCATGACTATATATTCCCGAAAAAAACTAATCAACTGGCTACCTCTAGAGTTATATCTATATTTATTGGAGCTCCTGCATCCTTCCATTCAACTATCAACCAACAGCAAATCTTAACTCATCGAATTATAGTTGGTAACTTGATTCATATCAGAAACACAATCTCTTTATTTCCAGCTCATATGTAATGAGTTCTTACCACCACGCGAGAGAGAGAGAGAGAGAGAGAGAGAGAGAGAGAGAGAGAGAGAGAGAGAGAGAGAGAGAGAGAGAGAGAGAGAATTCTTGGCTCATCGAATTGTAGTTAGTAATTTGATTCATATCAGAAACAATCTCTTAATTTCCAACTCATTAGTAACGATTTTTTACAGAGAGATCATGGTCAAGGTTGAGCAAAACGTCGAAAAATTAGCTGCTTTAGCGGAGGTCTGCACTCTACTGAGTGCCCCTCTAGTTCGTATAATATATGGCTAAACAGCAAACAGTTATATGGCTAAACAGCAAACAGGACACAGCGGGAATTTTTAATTTATTATTCACAAGTTCAGCAAAATCAACAAAATAACTGAACTTATTCCCAGCATCATTGACTGAAAAAGTCGAGTCATTGGATTCTCTTTCAAAAAAGACTGAATCCTTTGATGAAGGTTCAACACTTCTTCCAATGCATCCTTTACGAATTTCTACGTCCTCCCGAAAACATATACAATTAACAACTTACTTTTCCCTATCCTGTGAATAATACAATTCATTAATTCTCTATCTCTTCCCAATTCACGATTTCCCTGAGCTTTCAAAAGCAATAGGTACAACTAAAGTAAAAGTTTCCACCCACTGCAGTGGTTTCTCTATGCATTATAATACCTCACATATATCAACTCTGATCTTATGTCACTTATGATTTGAATCAATAAACAGTGTTACTACAAATGAACCCTCCTTAACGAAGGTAGAAAGCAAATTATATTTCACTAGAGGGGTTTGAAGACCCAGGCCTACATGGTTGAGGAATATGAAGAGTGAAGTCAGAGGTGATGAAAAGAGAAGTATTGAATTAAAAGCTCAAAAGAGAGATAGAGACGACTGGCGAAATCTAACCGAGGCCCTTTGGCGTCAATAGATGTAGGAGGAGATGTTGAAGAGGATGATGTATTTGAAGACATTTTGACGTTTTAAGCAATCATCAACGGATATTGCTGCTGGAAATTTCCATATAAAATTACTTATATCTTATTTAAGTGATTGGAAATTAAATGTAAAACAAAATCAACTTATTTCCTTTATATGAAACGAAGATAAGGCTTCCTATTTTCATATTAAAAACTGATTTTCTTTTAAAACTTCACGGACAACAAAATGTAATATTTAGAATACCATTTTTGCCAGACTGGTCGGAAAACAGACAAGGAAATCTCCCCCCTCTTTAATTTCACTAAGAGTTTAGAGAATGATAAGACATCATTGATTGGAGCTTAATAGAATATATATCGTACCAATGAATGCTTTCCTAAATATATTTTCTCATAAATATCAGAATTACATAAGAAATTCGTCCTAACTTCTTACGGTTGTTACTTACTTGTTTTACTTGTTTTGGGTAATTAAATCCAACCCTCCACTGAAGTCGAGTGAACTACTCGGGCGGGTCCATATTAATCATCTAACGAAACATTTTCATTATAACTTATACAATTCTTTGATTGTAGCATCTTCCAAATTCATATGATCTTGTGAAAAGTAATGTCTTTAGTTTCTTCTTAAATTCAATTGCTCCCTTAAGATCCTTCATTTTAGTTGGCAGTTTATCATAATGTCTAGGCGCACAGTAGCTAAAAGCCCTTTCACCAAATTTACTATTTGTTCTTGGTTTAGATAGTCTATAGTTTGTCACTCATGTGTCTTATGTTAACATTTGTTTCTAGTTCTAGTTTTTTTCAGGCATTCTTTTAGATATTTTGGTTCATTTTTGGTTCAGTATCTTAAACGTTAGTAAGAGTAGCTTGTATTCAATTCTCGCTTTTAACGGCAGCCAGTGTAATTTAATTAGTGCAGGGGTAACTCTTTCCCTATTGTGTAATCCTTTTATTAATCCAGCGGCTCTGTTTTGTACTCTGAATTTTCTTCAGCTGATAATTTGGTAAGCCATAGAACAGTGAGTTGCAGTAATCAATTCTTGAAAATATGTGGTGATTAATGAGTATGGCCATCAGATTTTTCATCTAAGTATTTACTAATAAATGCTATGTTTCTAATATGATAGTTACAATTTCTTACCATATTATTTATATGTTCATTCATTGTCAGTCTATCATCCATGATTACTCCAAGATTCCTGACAGATTTCTTTAGGTCAATGATCGATTGACCTATTTCAATTCTTTGGAAGCATTCGATTCTTTTTATATCTTTTTCATTTCCAAAAATAATACATTCACTTTTATCTTCACTGAGCTTGAGTTTTTTTTGTTAACATCCAAGCCTTAATGTCATTCATTATTTCATGTATCTTTCTTTTAGCTTCATCAACTGATTCTATTGGGAAATAGAATTGTGTATCATCAGCGTATATTTTAAACTTAACTGTGAGTTTCAAGTATATTTTCCAGTTCAATTGTGTAAATTTCAAACAGGAGAGGACCTAGTACACTGCCTTGAGGCACCCCTTTGCTTAGTTTTCTTTTCTCAGATTCAACATTTGATATTAGTACTTTAACTTTACGGTTTTCAAGATAACTCACAAACCAGTCGTATGCTCGTTCTACGATGCCCACAGCTTTAAGGTCTTCCATCAGA
>NC_090729.1:118069584-118114018 GCF_036898095.1 Palaemon carinicauda
GTCTTTTTTCGCCCTTGTAGTTTGCGTGGAAACAGCTATACACATCTGGAAGAGAAAATTAAACTATTTTAAATCTGAAATTTTAAACTGAATGTTCTTTAAATAGCTATCGACATATGAAAATATTAAATTTCACTTATTTTAAATCTGAAAAATGGAAAAACTAAATGTCTATCTCACTAAAGAAAGCATTAATGTTATAATATTTTATCTCTACACAACACGACATCTCATAATCTTCTTAAGGAATTAACAAACTGCCTAACTATAAGCTAATTACTCAATCATATAACAGACATTATGAACGACGTAGGATCATTTCTTTGTTCGGGGGTAAAAAGAGAAAACTCCCTATCAAACATTTTAGTTTACTTTGAAAACCTTTAAATTAGTTTTACCATTTTCTAATTTACCATTTTTATACTTGATAAAACTGTTTAGTAGCCTAATAAACTATGCATGCTTATTTCAGTTTTGGAGCGTTAAAGGCAAAACAGTGAATAGGAATTAAATTACTTTAGTCAACATTTATTGGTTAATTTGATAAAGAAAAATATCACAGTTTACAATCCAGAAAAAAGGCAACAGCAAGAAAATATAACCAAAGAAAATGCACAAAAAAAATTTTAAACACACTTCACTTCAACCGTTGAGTAAATTCTGAATTGGCAAAAAGTTAGAGAGAATTTCATTAAAGTTTCTCTCTCTCTCTCTCTCTCTCTCTCTCTCTCTCTCTCTCTCTCAAATATGAACCAAATTTCTAGTCTCCGTGAGAATGATGTCCAAACTTATGGCTGATTTACATGATTGGACATTTCGTTTGACCGTGACCTTGACCTTCGGCATGGATCTTCCAAATTTTTTATAATTTCCAGCTTTTTAAATAACAGTTAATTCCTACAAGTTTCATTACTCTACTATTAGAATTGTGGCCAGGAAGCTGTTCACAAACACACAAACGGGCAAATTTCTTCTTCCAAATAAAATTAAGGACAGGAACTTTGAAGGAAAAAAAGAAAAAAAAAAGATACTTTACAGGACACAGTTATGTTGCAATAGGGTACTTATAACATCCGGAATAAGTAGTATGTGATCTTCTAGAGCTGTCAAAGGTATGGACATCTTGAAAAAAAAGATTGCAAGATCAAGACTGGTGATAAAAAGTACGAAAAATGTTCAGGAAATCCCACCACTAAGGAATGCAATTCATAATAAATGAAATGTATAAACTGCACTTGGTTGAACAAAGTGGATAATTATATAGTGAATTCAAGAAATTGCAAAGCTTATGATTTGGAATTATAGAGATTGGCAGACAATACAACCCATGGATACTAAGGATGTCAAAGTGTCTATGTAAATATTCAATTTGTTATAAAATATTTCAAATTCGAAAACTAATAAATGAGAAACATTTAACAAGAAACTGAAGACTTCCTTGTTCTTTAAACGCTTCTATAATGTGAATTTGACAAATACCAGTTATGCAGTGTGATATGCAAAATACCTAAGAATACATACGATAAACTTATTTCGTAGGTCCTGTAGCGAGTAGAATTCCCCCATATAATAGGACCAGGAAAGCAGTCCTTAAAGGAAAGTAAAATACTGCATTCTACTGGGGTTACTGGAGAGATTTTAAAGGCTTTTATTAGTAGTGCAAATAGGCAGGAATTATTACCACCGCCAACGAAGTTTGAGGGAGGTTATGTTTTACTCCCTGGTCACAACTTTAATCGTAGAATAATTTAACTTACAGGGACTTACAGTTGTGTAAATAGCTGGAAAGGATTAAATTTTGGAAGCTCAGGGTCAAAGGTAAAGGTCACGGTCCAGCGAAATGTCAAATTCTCTTAATCAGCCATAAGTTTGGACATCGTTGTCACAGAGTTTTCAAACTTGGTTCATATTTGAGTGTATGGAAATCCACGCCAATTAACACATGTGAAGGTCAAAATCAAGGTCAAGATTAAGCAAAAGGTCGAGAAATATGCTTCTGCGTTGGAGGTCTGCACTCTACTGAGTGCCCTTCTAATTGTTTTTATATTAGTCTTGCCCATAATGCTCGCCCTTGGGAACAGGATGGGAACGTATTTTAGAAATGTGGCTCATATGGCCAGCCATAGGGCACAGGGTAGACATTTATTTGGCTAACCAATGAGTGGGAATATTAACCCTTTTTCTGAATTTAAAAAAAATACCTAATTACCTTTTAAACATGTCTACCTAGAATTATATATATATGCATAATCTAAAACATTAAGAATAGTCGAGTAACACAAAACAACACTATGATACAAGTAAGGTTCTTGCAACTATTTAAATACTTTAAATTTCCCTTTTGCAATATTTTGATTAACATGAAAAGTACCCTAATCTTGTTGAGTTATACACTTATATAGCACATTCATTCTCCATTTACTCTCTATTTCTCTGTTACTAACAATACTGTAGTTTTAAATTCTGTCGAAAACCATTAAAATTTGACAAGCCATTCAACACTTCAATACAATTGTTTTCTAATAATGTTTGAATACTGAAGTTAACTCTTCAAGTAATGTATTGATGTTAGAAATGTTTTCACTAACAAATCCATTGCAGTAAGCAGACACATATACACCGAGAGGTCAGAGGTCAGAGGTCTTAAACTAAGCCCCTCCCCCCTCATACATAGTACACTTGCTACACCATCTGTGCTAAGGTCAGAAACCAATCTGATGTTAAGTCTTAAGGAAATTCATTGTAAAATAGAGGGACACTCAGTAGAGCGCAGACCTCCGCCATGACAGCTTATTCCTCGACCTTTTGCTCAACCTTGACCTTGACGTGTATTATTTGGCGTGGATTTTCATAAACTCGAATATGAACCAAGTTTGAAGTCTCTGTGACAACGATGTCCAAACTTATAGCTGATAACATGAATTGGACATTTTGCATAACCATGACCTTGACCTTTGGCATTGACCTTCCAAAATCTATCCATTTCCAGCTTTTTACATAACAGTTAATCCCTGTAAGTTTCATTACGATTAAAATTGTGGCCAGGAAGCTGTTCACATACAAACACACACAAACACAAAAGCAGGGGGTAAAACGTAACCTCCTTCCAACTTAGCTGGCAGAGGTAATTACTTTAAATCCCCGGCTAGTATATAGATGATAATGCTATTAAATATAGATGAAACAAAGCATAAATGATAACAGTTTTCTAAGTGTTTCGATAATATGTGGCTTTGACAATAAACGCGGAATACGATGTATGATACAATAAATACCTAATGATGTATAAAGACAAACAAATATTGTAGTTCCTGTAAGATACAGTTCCCCAATGTAATAAGACCAGGAAAACAGTCAAATTAAAGCAAAGTAACCTAATAAATAAAAGCAGAATGATAAATACGTTTAATGAAAATAAAATAAGGTTTGAAACTTCTATTGAAAAAGTATTCAAGACTGAATATATTTTTTATTTAAAAACATTTAGATAAAGAGTAAAAAATTCAGTTATAAATACACTATATGTAAAACAAAAAATATGTAAATATGCTATGATGTATATGTTATAAACTGTAAGAATATATATATATATATATATATATATATTGTCTTTGAGTTATTACGTTTAGTAAACAATTGAATAAAAGGGTCGTAGCAAAATTCAATAAACATGGGGCCTATTAAGAACACAGAAGCTAAATTTGGGATAACCAATATAATTTTTTTCATGACTTAATTCAAATAGTGTATATAAAATTGATTCATAATGTATATCTTCCAAAAACATTTTCTTTCACACACACTGACCACTGTACCACCCCTATACCTCCTTCCCCACAAGGAGCTACCCACAGCATCCCTGCCCCACCTACGACCTAACAGTGGTTCATACCTGGTTGGAAATTTTTCGCAACTTATTACGATAATCAACAAATAATTAAGCACACAATATGCATTTAAAATTGATAGGTGCTGATACTGCATACACATACATACATACATACATACATACATACATACACATACATACATACATACATACATACATACATATATATATATCCCTAACACTTGGTCCAACTCTCTTCCCAGCCAGAAGCCATTATCATAAATGAATTCTTGCTTGAGGGTAGCCTACACTCGAGCACACTATTCTATCAAATTTCTCTTCCTATTGTTTTGTTAAAGTTTTTATAGTCTATATACTTATTTTAATATTGTTACTGTACTTTTAAATATTTTAGTTTTATTTGTTTCCTTTCCTCGCTGAGCTACTTTCCCCTCTTAGAGCCCCTGGTCTTATAGCATCCTGCTTTTCCAGCTAGGGTTTGTAAGCTTAGCAAGTAATAATAATAATAATATATTCCTAAGGTTGAATTCGTTATTAAAGGCCATTGTGTTTGAAATTTATATACATATTCAGTTTTTTTTTTTAATAAGTTACAAAAATTCGAAAAAAAAATCACTCCCAATTCCCTCTACGAGTTGGGACACAATTTAAATATCACGAGACTTAAAAAACAGGAGTCTCCATTGAACATGAAAATGAACATAGGTGCCAAAACCGAAGCACTAATAGTAAGTGGGTCCTGGCTTAAATCATGGACACAAATTTCGTAGTTCGCAGATCATCATCAACCAAGATTTTGTGTACTGAAGAGAATAATCTATTACTTATAACCAGTTTTGCTTCACAAATCAATGACGAAAGTAATTTACACATGAAATTATTTATCTTCCTTTTGGACTTTCATAACAAAACAAAAACGTAAGTTAAAACAATTATCTTTACAATTAAGTAACACCGAAGACGTGTTTTTCTCCGTCTTCCCACCTTGAGCAAAACTGCAAGTAACGACCTTTGCTTGGCACACCGAAGACACAGACGAGGAACCAATAGTACTTATAATAAGAGCTTTGCCATACCTAATGAGGTGTTTACAGCCGTCTAATTATGGAAAATTAACTAATATAATTATTTCATTCAAATGAATTTGATCAGCGATGGTATTTAAGGAAAAAAATCATGTTTTCGAATAGGTTTGGGGACTGAATAAGTGTCCAGTGTTTTAGCAATTATTTTCTGAGAGAGAGAGAGAGAGAGAGAGAGAGAGAGAGAGAGAGAGAGTGTGTGTGGCAACGAGGCTTCACAATAATTTCATCATGCAATTAGAAATGCGGTGACCGTCTCTCTCTCTCTCTCTCTCTCTCTCTCTCTCTCTCTCTCTCTCAGGATCAACAGCTTTTAGACGAATGGGATCTTATCTACCAAATTATAGACGAGAATTGTATAGAAAAAAATAGGATCATTTGGAACAATTAAAATCGACTGAAAAATGGATTTAAATCCACATGAATGGAAGGATTCCTTAAGGAATATTTGCAAGGGGTCACCATAGCATATTCTTAGAAAAGGGTAATTTTGAGGTAAGTAGTCATGATTAGGTCACTTCTGTGTTAAAAGGTAACAGAATGAACGGGCGAGAATAACAAGGAGTTTGAAGGATTTTGGATGTCTCAAAGACTTTTTAGTCCATCCGCGGAGACTCCATTTGCTCTTTGGTAGAGCGTTTTAGTTTAAGCATTTTGAAATATCTTACGATCTTGTCGAACTCATTCTTGGGCTCATTTAACCTTAGTGTTTACTGTTGCTACATCCACTGGAAATCTATTTCAAGTATTTGCTATTTTGTATGTAAAGAAATTGCCCCTTTGAATGGTGTCGTATTTTTTCAATTCCAGTTTGTGTCTGTTAGCTCTGAGCTGATTTGAATAAACTATGGTTGTTCTTTAGACTATTACAAAGTCATTCACTCACAAATTGATTGACTTCGAGAGAGAGAGAGAGAGAGAGAGAGAGAGAGAGAGAGAGAGAGAGATTGAAGTTAATGGGTGATTAAGCTTTATAAGTGCTTCGATTAAGTGGATTTGACAATACAAAAATCATTCAGTGTGATACGCAAAATACCTAAGAATGCATACGACAAACAGATCTTGTACATGTAGGTCATGTAGTGAGTAGGGTTACCCTGTGTGATAGGACCACGAAATCAGCCCTTAAAAGTGAAATATTAAAATTAAACAATGGAGTGCTAATTACGGTTTTTTTTATATACTCCAAGACTCCGCTATTATTATCAATATATAATTGTAGAAGACGTTCACTGATTCACAAAACTTAATTAGTTTAAGATGTCAATTAAATGATGAAAACTAAAAATATCTTTCCTCTTATGACACACTATTCTAAGGTATCCAAAGGACGAAGAAGAAGAATATTTATAACAAAACAATTTTCATTCAAAAATTAATTCAAAGCTTTATATTTCATATTGAATCTAAAACTTAATCATCACAGCATTTTGAATTCACCAATGTTCAGTATTTTTTTCTAATTTTTTAACGAAATTTTGGCATTTTAACATTTAACATTCATTGTTGTGTGATACACAAAATACTTAAGGTGAGATAAATTCACCTTGTAGGTCTCTGCGTTATGCGTGAAGTAAGTAAGTAAGTAAGTAAGTAAGTAAGTAAATAAGTAAGTAGGTAGGTAGGTAATGAAGCAAGTAAGTAGGTAAATAGGTAGGTAGGTAATGAAGTAAGTAAGTAGGTAAATAGGTAAGTAGGTAATGAAGTAAGTAAGTAGGTAAATAGGTAAGTAGGTAATGAAGTAAGTAAGTAGGTAAATAGGTAAGTAGGTAATGAAGTAAGTAGGTAAATAGGTAGGTAGGTAATGAAGTAAGTAGGTAAATAGGTAGGTAGGTAATGAAGTAAGTAGGTAAATAGGTAGGTAGGTAATGAAGTAAGTAAGTAGGTAAATAGGTAGGTAGGTAATGAAGTAAGTAAGTAGGTAAATAGGTAAGTAGGTAATGAAGTAAGTAGGTAAATAGGTAGGTAGGTAATGAAGTAAGTAGGTAAATAGGTAGGTAGGTAATGAAGTAAGTAGGTAAATAGGTAGGTTGGTAATGAAGTAAGTAAGTAGGTAAATAGGTAGGTAGGTAATGAAGTAAGTAGGTAAATAGGTAGGTTGGTAATGAAGTAAGTAGGTAAATAGGTAGGTTGGTAATGAAGTAAGTAAGTAGGTAAATAGGTAGGTAGGTAATGAAGTAAGTAGGTAAATAGGGAAGTAAGTAAGTAAGTAAGTAAGTAAGTAGGAAGGTAAGCAAGCAAGCAAGCGAGTAGATAATACATTTGACGAAATCTAAAGTACATTCTTCAGTTTCAAAATCACCAGCATAATGTCCACACATTCTGCTATTTCTAATTCTGAATATTTGCTCACCTTACATAAAAGGACACAATTTGGTAGTAGGCTGACTGATCACAGCAAAAAAAAAAAAAAAAAAAAAAAAAGTTGCTATACGCAAAATGACACAGTCGGAGGTAACACGAATACATTTGCGTATCAAATATTGAACATTTAATCTCGCTTCTTCCTTTACGGGAAAAAAAAATTCCCTTTTAACTAAAAGTTTCTTTGTAGGCCTACAGTTCACAGCCAGACAACACTAGTCTGTCTTTCCTGTTTCCAGCAAAAGTGGACAAAAGTGTTTATCCCCAAATTGGCCAAGTAAAAACAAACAAAAGGGTTTCTATACTTTGCTGTTAAACATCATATGATACGCCACGGTTGATCAACAAAACCAACAAACGAACATACTAAAAGTTGGTAAATATTCCCAGTAAAAAGTAATTTCCAATTTTTTCCAACATCCTAAATGTTCCTTAAAATGCTTAGTAAGTAGTAGTTGTTGTTGTTGCTGTTGTTGTTAAGCTAAAAATGTGGAGCCAAGCACATGAAGATCAAGGCATATATCCCTAACACTTGGTTCAAGTCTGTGCCCAGCCAGAAGCCATTATCATAAATGAATTCTTGCTTGAAGGTCCACTCAGGAGCACTATTCTATCAAATTTCTCTTCCTGTTGTTTTGTTAAAGTTTTTATAGCATATACATTTATTCTAATATTGTTACTGTACTCTAAATATTTTAGATAAGCAGAAAAAAGATAATTTAATGGATGGTAGAAGGAAGACAGGGTGCAGTGAAACTGGGCTTGGATGACATCAAGAAAGTTGGATCTTGCATTTAAGAGTAAAATTAACAAATAGAGATATGGATTCAGAAATTAACTATACAAATAGAAGGGGATCAGTGCAAAGGTTAAAGGAAGGTTTAATAGAAGTGACATTAGATCTGCAATGGATTTGGGAGACTGACACACTAGTGATTTCGAAGGCACAAGATAGGAAAACGGAATTGGTAAAAATATGAATGTTGAAATGGATGTGCAGAGTTAAAAATTAATAAAAGGGGTCAAGTGGATGTTGTGGGAGTTACTTACGTATTGAGAGAGCCGTTTCATAAAGTGAGAAAAGTGTGGCAAAAGTTTGGATAAAGTTAATAAACGTGAAAAAAGTGGCTGTGCTGATATTCTGGGAAGTACTAGTCGAGATGTTTGTGAAATCGTGAGAATGAAAACGTGAGAGGAGACACAAAAGCCTGGATGAAATTGGAATAACTTCTTTTATACTACAAGCAAAAAAATGTATCGTATTGGTAGGAAAAGCACAGAATACTGGAATAAAAACTGCATTTGGTCTATAAACAATGGACAAAGGATGTACATTGGGACTGGCAAGAAGAATTTAACCAAACACTTTGAAATTTAGTATTAAAAAGTTATTTAAAGATTGAATGATACTTCAACAGCCTGAAAAACAGGAGTGTTCGACTTTTAATGTTCTCACACACAAAAAATATCTTATTTAGTTAACCACTTACCTATAATTAATGCAGTGTATATCATTAGCTCGGTTGCTGCAGAGAGTCGGGCAGAGAGAGGAAGGGCTAGACATAATTGCCGATCTCCTTTGGGATATGCCACTTGCATGATGATCATTATTATTATCTTGCTCTAGAGTCTTGTGGTCTTCAGAAGGGACATTTGAGATAGGCCCCGAAAGATTCTCATCTTCTATCTTCTTGAGTAGTGTGTCCAGCTTCTGAAAAATGAAATGAATTAATATTCTAGTAATTTAATTCGTGAAATGAATTAATATTCTAGTAATTTAATCCGTCAATATAATCAGTCATTCCATATAAAATAAAATTTATAGTATTGAGAGAGAGAGAGAGAGAGAGAGAGAGAGAGAGAGAGAGAAAGAGAGAGAGAGAGAGAGAGAGAGAGAGAGAGAGAGAGCTTTGTTACAGCATCAGTAACTGAATGATTATTAGAAATAAAAAATTGAGAAACAAATGCATTAGGAAACTCATTTACCAGCACAAAACTTTAAAGTTATTTTATCAATTTACTTCTAACTTTTTTACTACTACTGCAACAACCAGGTTTTCTGTTCCTCGTTAGTCACAAGGTGCAGGGTTCTGCAATTTCTAGAAAGTTCATTGTCAATAGATACCTCGTATATGAAAATTTGATAAGTATCATATTGTATCCTAAGTAGCAGTAATAAAATAATGTTTAAAAAGCTATATACAGCAAACTACCAATGAATGAGTTAAATGGAAGTATAAAGTTACATAAAGCATCGAAATTTTAAGTGTTATGGAATAGATTTGTGATTTAATTCGAACGAAAACGTAAATAAGGCTATTTTAAACAAGCATGAGAGAGAATTTGTTATTGATATTGAATATATGGAGACGGATTGATGATAAATACACGGGTTTTAAATTCAGGTCAACATCCAAAAATACCTCGGTAATGTTGCTCCCAAACTTTAATGCAAAGGACATTCACAGTGATTAATGCGACACGTACCCCCCCCCTCTCTCTCTCTCTCTCTCTCTCTCTCTCTCTCTCTCTCTCTCTTGTTTTCTAGACCATCTAGCTAGGTTCAGTTACTATTCCCCCACCTTACGTAGGCCACAGGCTCTTGCATTGCCGGCCAACAAAAGACTATCAAATTATACATCTCTTTAACCATCTCCTTAACCTATAACGTCCACCTATGAAAGCGAGAACTATATTATCAATCATATTTTGGAATTTTGAACTCATGGAAATGAATATAAAGATGAATATCGCGATTAGCTTGACTGGGACACTGGAAATCTTAAGAGTTAATTATTGACAAACGATATAGAGTTATGTTGAGGTCACTTAATGAGGCAACACAATAGGAGAGAAAGGTGGGAGTTAACAGATTAAAATACAGTGAGAGAGAGAGAGAGAGAGAGAGAGAGAGAGAGAGAGAGATTATTTTCCTCAAGAGAGAGAGAGAGAGAGAGAGAGATTATTTTCCTCAAAAGAGAGAGAGAGAGAGAGAGAGAGAGAGAGAGAGAGAGAGAGAGAGGTTATATAATAAGTATCAATGCAACCTAAACAAACTTATCATTAACTGGTATTTAACGACTTCATTCATCGTCAAACCAAAGCAACTATGTAACAGAAAATTCAAACTGCTACAGACAGATAGTGAAATCCTTTCAATTGTTTCTTGCACCCAATCTTAGGTTTCCTAGATAGTGCAAGTGACTATTAATACCTTAACCTTGATCAAATTTCCTTAAATTCCAGCTCAAAAAAAAACTTCGTTCTTTGAAATAGATTAAAAACTCGAAAATATCTTGGAAAAGTAACCGAATTATATGATTTAATCCAAGAGTTCTTGGTGGGAATGTCAAAATTTCCCTAACGTTTTGCCTAAATACATTCTAGTGATATGGAGTCTTTGATATGCGAAGCACGAGTATACTTAATACACGTATGTGTTTTCAAAGACATTTAAAATCGGTGAATTTGATGTTAAAGAATATATTTGACTAGACTTGGTTCGATGGAGGGATTTGAAGAGAAAACACGTAAAGATATTAAGTGGAGTTTGTTACAAAGGGAAATGCATGGAAGGAATATACAGCCATGGAAGGCCTATTAGGAAGGAAGAAGCGGTAACAGATATGGATAAGTTTTATAGTCTTTTCAATGGTCTAATGGGAGATGTTCAAGAAGAAAGGATCCCGGGTGATAAATAGCTAGAAATTCTAAAAGCAAATTATTAAATACAATTGGATGTTTTGCGGATATTCAGATTGGTGTTAAACCAGACCCACAAATATGATTAGAGTTTTGATGATGAAGTCATCAGGATATTTTAAGGGGTCTAAAAACCAAATCGTTTATTTTATCTAATGGTAATATCTAAACTAATTGGAGTAGAATACTTTCATAGTCTTACTGATATTTCAAAAATTGTAATTACTATTGTTGACTTTTGTGTAAATATCCAAAATTTGAGACAGTGGCTACAGCCACACCCATTCTGAAAAGTGCTCTCGATTATCAGGACTTTCGTACATACAAACCTATTTAGAATCTATCCTTCGTGGCAAGAGGGCTAGAATATATCATTCTTGAACTATTACTTTGTCCTTTGGGAAGTATGAAACACTACCGGATAACCAGTCAACATAGACAATTATATTCTTCAGAGAAAACTATAAGCAGTATTTAAAATATGATTTACTTGCAATAGTGGACGACGAGAAGTGTAACTGTTTTCTGGGTCCTATCACACAAATATTGCGCATTACAGGACATAGAAGATTAGTTTGTTATATGTATTCTTTAGTATATGAAAGATGAAAACGTATTAATTGGACGTTTGATGGCTGTTTTTTCTGGTCCTGTACAGGAGGGGAACCCTACTCTCTACAGGACTTCCACGGTTGTTATATCAACAACAACAACAACAACAACAAATGCAGCCGTTTCTATTCCACTGCAGAACAAATACATCAGACATCAATTAATGTCTGGGGTTTGGCCACAGCCTTTTCCTCAGCACGCTGACCAATTGTGGATTGGTGATGGTGGGAGACTTTGGTCAGATCCTTCACAGCAAACTAACCTAGTATGGGTGGCTCTGCCTAGTACAATTTTTTTCATCATGGCGGTATGCAAACCCTTTCACCACATCAAGATAACCCCACTCAGAAATGGTATAAATGTTATTAACATCTCAACAAAGACTTCGAATTAAAACAACAGAAGTACTGGTCCTTCAAAACTACCCTTAGAAAAGTAAAAATACTTTCATTGCTGATTATGGTAGATCAATTAAAGTAATATATTTCCTTACACAGAAAATAGCTTAATGTCAATTATCAAACTATTTATAAACACTACCATTTCCCACAGTCATAAAATTAACAAATATCTAAACTAAAAGATGAAATGTAGTACAATCATGAAAAGTTTATAGTCACGCCTTCGATTCAAGTTGCTTAGTCCACAAAGTATTAAGGACAGTATTGACGCTTTTTGCAATCTTGTTGATCACTAATACCTAGTTTTGTCTCATCAAAATGACATTGCCTTCGGAAATTTCCACATGAAACAATATATTTATTATTTCAAAAGTTGATACATTTAGAATAAAATTAAGTTATTACATTTACATTAAACTAAATAAGCAATATTAATTCCAGTTTAAAAAAAAAAAAACGAAGAACAAATCTATTGAAAAACACTTTCGCCGGACTGGTCTTAAAACAAAGAACCAAAACACCCCACCACCAATTGCAATGATTGTTAAGTTATTAACAAACGAACCGAGTAAGCCTGTTCACTAGCGAATGACAGAAAACTATTAATGATAGTTTAATATGAATTAAGTCGTATCAATAAATGCTCTCCCAAACATATTTCCTCATATATATCAGAATTACACAGGAAATTCGTCCTAACTTCTTACGATTCTGCAACCAACATATGAAAACAGGAGGTAAACATCTCGATGCAAATAAAAAGTAAATAAATACTAAGCCTAAATCATGGCCCGGTTTCAAAACGAAAGTATTGGATAATAAACATTGTGTTTTATGCAAAATACATAAGAATATGTATACGATAAACTGACTTTGTAGGGCCAGAAAAACAGACCGTAAAGTAAATGGAAAGTTAAGTAAAGTTCATGCATGGGCCCAACTACATGACAAGCTATTCACAGTAGCTGGCTTGATAGATTTAGGCATTTCTTTAAGAAAAGCTGTTATAATAATAGTAATAATAATAGTAATAATAATAATAATAATGAACAAGTTGAGCAACTCCTGCAAGACTGCCCATATCACCTATTAACACAAGCATGATTGAACAAAAACGTATTTTCTCTAAAGTTTATAAATAGTGATTTTGAATCATTCTTTACCACAATTTAAGATGTAAACAATAAATTAAAATTAGATTAAAATTATGATTGTCGAAGCATCTCCACTCATTTTAACATGGTTACAAAACAGAACTGATCCTTCATAACCACTACTAAAGTCAAAATATTTATGCTAGTAATTATTATAGAGAAAATCAGGCCTTTGTGTGTGTATGTAATAAAATTAATTGATGTAAAACAAATTCAACTTTTTACCTTGATGTTGAAGGAAGACTTAGTATCAATTACTGAATAAGGCTTTCCATTTACAGATTAAAAACTGATTTTTTGAAAATTCACTGACAAGGAGTAGTAGACCCGTCCTCTTAAACGAAGAACAAATATGCAGAAAACCAGTTCTGTCTGGTTGGTCGAAAAATAGGCAAGGAACCCCACCCCCCTTACAGTAAGAGTTAATTGGTCATTAACTAATGAGGTAAGTAAACGTCTGCTATTGGAATATGAGAAAAAAACACGATTTTCATACAAAGTAAATCGTTTCT
The DNA here is from genome assembly GCF_036898095.1 of Palaemon carinicauda. NCBI lineage: Eukaryota > Metazoa > Arthropoda > Malacostraca > Decapoda > Palaemonidae > Palaemon > Palaemon carinicauda. The sequence goes on from NC_090729.1 coordinate 118,083,262, forward strand.
ATAAAGGTTTTCCCAAGATTATTTTCTACCAACCACTTCTGTGCAATCGCACGTGCTGAGATGACATGAGGCTGACTTAGTCTAAATTTACAAATAATTTATATCTTGGGATACACTTCCGAATATTTAATATTGCAATTAATTTGAGAGAGAGAGAGAGAGAGAGAGAGAGAGAGAGAGAGAGAGAGAGAGAGAGAGAGAGAGAGAGAGAGAGTTATATAATAAGTGTTAATGCAACCTTGCAAGAATAGATAACGAAAAGTAACTGATTTAAAGAAAGATTTATTTGATATTGTAAAAAAATTCCTAATAAATATCTTGCTTAAATACATTCCAGTGATATTGAATCTATGATATACGAGAGACAAGTATACTCTATACACTTATTAGTGTTTAAAGACATTCAAATGATATGGATTTGCTGGTAAAGAATATATTTTACTAGACTTATTTCAATGAGAGAAAAAAACGTCGAGGTTAAGTGGAGTTTGTTACAAAGTGAATGATGAAGATAATGAGTGCCAAGCATGATTTACAGGAGGAGGTAGGATAGTAGGAATACACAACCATAAAGGCTGATAACTAACTAAAATTCCAAAAGCAAAATAAAAATATACAATTGGATCTTTTGCGGCTATTCAGAATCAGATTGGTGTTAAACCAGACACACAAATAAGATAAAAAGAAAAAAAGAGTTTTAATGATGATTGAGAGTTTTCTGACATCCTGTTTTAATGAAGAAGTCATCAGGATTTTTAAAGGGGGCCACAAATCAAATCGTGAAATTTATCATATGGCAATATCTAAAGTCATTGGAGTAAAATGCTTTTATAGTGTTTCAGAAATATTAAATGCTACCATTGACTAGTAAATATCCTAAATCGGAGACAGTGGCTATTTCGAATCTATCCTTCATGGCAAAAGGGCTCGAATATGTCATTCTTGAATTACTAGTTAGTCATATGGGAGGTATGAAACATTGCCGGATAACTAGCCTGCATATAGACAATTATTATTATTATTATTATTATTATTATTATTATTATTATTATTATTATTATTATTATTATTATCCAAGCTACAACCCTAGTTGGAAAAGCAAGATGCTATAAACCCAGGGGCTCCAACAGGGAAAAATAGCCCAGTGAGGAAAGGAAATAAGGAAATAAATAAATGAAGAGAACAAATTAACAATAAATCATTCTAAAATAAGTAACAACGTCAAAACAGACATGTCATATATAAACTATTAACAACATCAAAAACAAATATGTCATAAATAAACTATAAAAAGACTCATGTCCGCCTGGTCAACAAAAAAGCATTTGCTCCAACTTTGAACTTTTGAAGTTCTACTGATTCAAGCTCCATTATAATCTACTGTGACAACTTTATGCAGTATTGTAAATATGATAGACTTGCAATAGCGGATGAAGACAGGTTTGGCTGTTTTCCTGGTCCTATTACACAAAGAAAAGCCCTACTCATTACAGAACCTGCAAGATCAGTTTGTCGTATATATTCTTTAGTATTTGAGAGCGTATTTACGAGTTAATTTTCCAATCCACTTCATTACTTTTACGGGTTTATCTCTCGCCCTCCATCAGACACTAAGAGTCTGTTCAGGCAGGCTTTGGTGTGTGAAAATAATTTCTTTCCAGTTAATAATTTTGAAGCACTTAAACAGCAAGAAAATCTTCAGTTTCCTCTTGAAAGCCTTGATATATTCATTCTCCCTTATGTCCAGTGGGAGCTTGTTATACAATCTTGGGTCCGCATATTCGAAGGCTCTAGAACCTACAGTATATGTACATTTTGGCTCCAATAAGATGAAACTATCTGTAACGATTCTAGGGGTTGAAAGAAGCTATTGTGTACGAAATTGGAAATTCTTACTCATCACACGAACCATTAAGCAGAGATGCCATAAGGACGTGTGTTAGGCCCAATACTAATTTATTTTGTACCTTTAGTATTGATCTATCAAAACTATGACACGGAATTGAAGTGAGGTCAAGCTTTTTGTTGATATATAATTTTACTTCACCATGAATGACACTGATGATACAATTAAGATTTTAGAAAAAGTGTTTGGGAATGATTGGCAAACTACTAGAAATAAATGGAATTAAAACTTCTGTTTATAATAATAGGAAAGAATAATTATTACGATTGGTTTTGGTGGCCAATTGGAAACGTCCCTGCATGACGTTTAGAAAAGTGGACATTAAACAAGAACTTGAAAAGGGAAATAAATGCAGATGAATTATGGTTTTACAGAAGAATTGATTGATTTGAAGTTCTCTGGCATCCTGACATCGAAGGTCATTGACGATGATTTTGCAGAAGAATGTTCAATATCCCATGGAGAGAGAGAGAGAGAGAGAGAGAGAGAAGAGAGAGAGAGAGAGAGAGAGAGAGAGAGAGAGAGAGAGAGAGAGAGGGGGGGGGGGGGAGAGAGAGAGGGCGCGAGCACTTCTAAAACTGATAAGTAGGAGGCAGATGAGATTTATAGGACATGAAATAAGAAGAGAAAAGATCGAACTTTTGGTGCCTTACAGGAAACATGGAGAGGAGCAAAAGGCCGACAAAGGAAAAAAATCTTTTGGACAGCTTACTGGAGGAGGGGGGGGGGGGGAAATAATTGAGAATGTTCAGCTAGACAATTTAAAATTATATAGAGAGCTAGAGACAGGACTAAGTGGAAGCAATTGACAGCCCACGTCCAGGACATGGCACTTAGATAGATACAGAAGATTCCCAGTTAACCTTTATCTGGTGGGGGTCATTGATACAAGTCAATCTGAATTTAGTGAGAATTTTTTTTTACCTACTACGATTCCGCAATCAACATATGAAAAATAATAATGATTTTCTCAATGAAAATAAAACGGAAATAATTACAAAACCCAAATTGTATTTCGGTTTTAAAAAGAAAGCATTAAAAGTTCACCTATTGGCCAAACTATACTGTAGGCCATTTACAGTAACCAGACTTTGAACCACAAAAATAAACCTTATTATAAACAAGACAATTTATGTTTTAGGAAAAACCCCGATTATTGAAAGATGAGCAACACATCTCAAGATATCCTACATCCCCTGGAAACACAAACATGATTCTATATAGACAAATACTTTAGAATTTAGTTCTTAAATAGTAATTTCAAATAAAGAATAAAACTACTGCAGGGTGTCACAACTGCCTACATTCTATAGCTGTGGAAGCGATGTTTATAAGAAACACTTTTGATGAGTTTTGTACCACATTGCCAAATGGGAGCATTCCATTCATTAAGTACCTCAGCATCTGTGCACTGTTAAATTTGTACTTAGTTGGATTACAGTTATAACCTTTACAACACCACCACCACCACCAACAACAAATGCAGCCGTTTCTAGTCCAGTGCAGGAAAAAAGCCTCAGATAATGTTAATTCCTGTCTGGGGTTGGACCAGTCTTTTCCTCAGCACGCTGGTCAATTATAGATTGGTGATGGTAGAAGATTTTAGTCTGATCCTTCACAACAAATCAACCTAATATGGGTGGCCCTGACTAGTACAACGTTGGTCACCATAGCGATACACAAACCCTTTCACCACGTCAAGGTCTCTCCACTGTTATACCATCTCAACAAACACTTTCAGATTTGAAACCCTACAGAAGTACTGGTCCTTCATTACTACCCTTAGCAAAGTCAAAATACTTTCATTGCTGATTATTGTAGATCAGTTAAAGTAATATATTTCCTTATATGGAAAATAGCTTAATGGCAAGTAGCAAACTATTTATAAACACTACAATTTCCCACAGTCATAAAATTAACAAATATCTAAACTAGTTTAAGATGAAATGTAGTACAAACATGAAAAGTTTATAGTAACGCCTTCAATTCAAGTTGCTTAGTCCACGAAGTATCAAGGACAGTATTGACGCTTTTTGCAATCTTGTTGATCACTAATACCTAGTTTGGTTTCATCAAAATGATATTGCATTTAGAAAACCGCACATAAAACTACTCATCCTTTATTCATTCAAAAGTTAATACATGCAAAACAAAATTAACTTATTACTTTTACATTAACCTGAATAAGGCTTCATATTTTCACATCACAAACGATTTGAAAAAAAAAATGAGTAGGTCCGTAACGAAGAGTAAATATGTTGAATACTTTTTTTTGACTGACTGGTCGAAAAACAGACTAGGGAAATACAGCCCCCCCCCCCCACCCCCGCACAATTACAGTAAGAATTTAGTCTTTAAATAATGCTTTGTTTATGCTTGCCCACAAGTAGAAAATATTGATGATGGTTTAATACAAAATACGTCGTATCAATAAATGCTTTCCCAAGAAAATTTTCTAAAGTATGAGAATTAAACAAGAAATTCGTCCTAACTAATTGCCATTTAGCCAGAACCAACACATCAAAACCGATATCTACAAGTAAATAAATCTAGGATATATACTATATGAAATATTACCAGGTTCAAAATGAAAGCATTTGACAATATGTACAAGTATTGTATGATAGACAAAATACCTTAGAATATATACACGATAATAATAATAATAATAATAATAATAATAATAATAATAATAATAATAATAATAATAATAATAATAATAATAATAATAATAATAATAATAATATCGTGGTAGGAGACCCTCTTTTAGGCAGGTTGAGTTAAAAGTAATGGCTGCATCGGCAGAGTTTATTTTCTTATCCAATTTTTCTATTTTCCGGATAATTCTCTTCTCTAGAGCGCTACTTTTCTGAGCGGGAGAGCAGCCTGGCTGGCTCAGAGCGCGCCTCAGCCAATCAAAACTCAGGTCCCCGATGACGTCACAGACTGGTATTCCCGGCCGAGATCATCGTACACCAGACACCATATCATATCAGCTCCGATCAACCAATGGAAACCGATGAAAATTCCAGCCCTTTCACTTGTAATCCTGATCCTGGGTATAAATACCACCCGACTGCAGCATCCACCTGTCTCTACGGGCCAACCAAGGGAAAGGCCCGTGCCAACAACAAGTGTTGGCTTTAATACCCCAACAACAACAAGCATCCACCTCACTCTATACCTGAAGAAGAAGAAGGACTTATCCTCGAAACGCGTCGTAGTTTTTACTATTTTGTACCAAAGTTTTACTTGTATTTTGTGAGAATATACTTGAAAAGTCTTCCCGATTTTGTCATTCACCCGACTGATGAATTTTTCAAGTCTGCTGGCTGATTGTAGCGCTCTAGAGAAGAGAATTATCCGGAAAATAGAAAAATTGGATAAGAAAATAAACTCTGCCGATGCAGCCATTACTTTTAACTCAATAATAATAATAATAATAATAATAATAATAATAATAATAATAATAATAATAATAATAATAATAATAATAATAATAGGGAAGTGGGGAATATGGGGAAAGGAAAAGTACGATGATGATGATGATGTTGTTGGAGTATTATAGCCAACTTTTGTAATTTAGGAGTGTCCTCCTCCTAGAAGAGCTGCTATATAAAGCCAATTGGTGGCTGCAAGACTTATTAAACTCCTACCTGCAGTAAACAAGAAATTCCTCCTAATTACGATTCTGTAACCAACATGTGAAAACTAATAGGAAATATCTACATGGAAATAAATCTAGGATAAATACTAAACTAAATAATACCTGTTTCAAAATGAAAGCATTTGGCAATAAACACGAAATGTGTTGTGATATATAAGAAAAACCTTAGAATGTACACGATGAACTGATATTGTAGCCATAGGTCCTGTGTGACAGGACCAGAAAAACAGCCCTCTACGTAAAATTCATGTATGGACCCTACTGCATGAGACACCATTTACTGTCGCTGGATAAATACATTCTCACCACACACAAAAATAAAAACATTACTCATACACAAGATACATTAATATTAATATTTAAGAAAAGTCATGATTATTGCCAGATGAGCAACTCATACAAGAGTGTCTATGTTACCTAGAAAGGCAAAAAATTATGTAACAATTAAGTAAATTGGAATTTGATACGTAAATTGTAACTTTGAATAGAGATTCACACTGCTGTATGACGTTACAGTCTACATTATACGATTGTGAAACCGATGCTCAACCATTTTGAGTCGTTCTTTAACACAATTTCAAATGTGAACAATTGTCATTAAAAATATGTACTCAGTCAGATTATAATTATAATTGTTGTAGCATCGCCACTCATTTTATCATGGTTAAAAAACCAGAACTGATCCTTTATAATCACTACAGAAGTCAAAATATTTGTGCTGATAATTATTACAGAGAAATTTAGGCCTTCGATTCAAATTGCCCAAACCATAAAGTAATCATTTAGTAATAAAATTAATTAATGCAAAACAAATTCAACTTTTTACCTTAATACTAAACGAAGACTTAGTATTAATTACTGAATGAATCTTCCCATTTTCAGATTAAAAACAGATTTTGTGGAAATTCACTGACAACGAGTAGGTCCGTCCTCTTAAACGAAGAACAAATATGCAGAAAACCAGTTCTGTCTGTTTGGTCGAAAAACAGGCAAGGAACCACACACACCCTTACAGTAAGAGTTAATTAGTCATTAACTAATGAGGTAATTATAAGTCTGCTATTGGAATATGAGAAAAAACACGATTTTCATACAAAATAAATCGTTTCTATAAAGGTTTTCGGAAGAATAATTTCTAAAAATCTAAATAAAAAGCCGTGTTCCTACTTTGGGCCTTTATCACAGGAATTTCCTACTTTGATTTAAACTTAATTTCAAATTATTCGTGGTATAGAGTCCTTTAAAGATCAAAATTAAGCCTTTATTCTACCAACCACTTCTGTGCAATTGTACGCTATGAGATGACATGAGGCTGACTTAGTCTAAACATACAAATAATTTATATCTTGGGATACACTTCCGAATATTTAATATTTCAATGGATTTGATGCTGAGAGAGAGAGAGAGAGAGAGAGAGAGAGAGAGAGAGAGAGAGAGAGAGAGAGAGAGAGAGAGAGAGAGAGAGAGAGAGAGAGAGAGAGAGTTATATAATAAGTGTTAATGCAACCTTTACAAACTAATAAATTTTATTCCTTGAAAAGGACGCAAGAATAGATAAAGAAAAGTAACTGATTTAATTAAAGATTTTTTGATGTCATTTTAAAAAGATTCCTAATAAATATCTTGCTTAAATACATTCCAGTGATATTGAATCTATGATATACGAGAGACAAGTATACTCCATACACTTATTAGTGTTTAAAGACATTCAAATGATATGGATTTGCTGGTAAAGAATATATTTTACTAGACTTGTTTCGATGAGAGAAAAAACTTAAAGGTTAAGTGGAGTTTGTTACAAAGTGAATGATGAAGATAATGAGTGCCAAGCATGATTTACTAGAGGAGGTAGGATAGAAGGAATACACAGCCATAAGGGGCCTATGAAGAAGGAAGCAGCAGCAACAGAGAGGAATAAGCTATATACATCAGTCTTCTAAAAGGTTTCAAGAAAAATGCTACCGGGTGTACATTGTGACGAAGAACTAGCTGGTAACTTACTAAATTTCCAAAAGCAATATAAAAATATATAATTGGATCTTTTGCGTCTATTCAGAATCAGATTGGTGTTAAATCAGACACACAAATAAGATAAAAAAAGAGTTTTAATGATGATAGTGTGTTTTCTGACATCCTGTTTTAATGAAGAAGTCATCAGGATTTGTAAAGGGGGATAAAAATCAAATCGTGTAATTTATCTTATGGCAATATCTAAAGTAATTGGAGTAAAATGCTTTTATAGTGTTTCAGAAATATTAAATGCTACCATTGACGAGTAAATATCCTAAATCGGAGACAGTGGCTATTTCGAATCTATCCTTCATGGCAAAAGGGCTCGAATATGTCATTCTTGAATTACTAGTTAAGTCAAATGGGAAGTATGAAACATTGCCGGATAACCAGCCTGCATATAGACAATTATAATCTACGGTGACAACTATATGCAGTATTGTAAATATGATTGATTAATTATTAAGTATTATCTGGCATCGTAATGTAAATATGATTGACTTGCAATAGTGGATGAAGACAGGTGTGGCTGTTTTCCTGGTCCTATTACACAAAGAAAAGCCCTACTCATTACAGAACCTGCAAGATCAGTTTGTCGTATATATTCTTTAGTATTTGAGAGCGTATTTACGAGTTAATTTTCCAATCCACTTCATTACTTTTACGGGTTTATCTCTCGCCCTCCATCAGACACTAAGAGTCTGTTCAGGCAGGCTTTGGTGTGTGAAAATAATTTCTTTCCAGTTAATAATTTTGAAGCACTTAAACAGCAAGAAAATCTTCAGTTTCCTCTTGAAAGCCTTGATATATTCATTCTTTCTGATGTCTACTGGGAGCTTGTTATATTAGTCTTTGGGTCGCATATTTGAAGGCTCTAGAATCTACAGTAAATGTACATTTTGGCTCCAATAACATGAAACTATCTGTAACGATTCTAGGGATTAAAAAAAAGCTATTGTGTACGAAATTGGAAATTCTTACTCAAACCATTAAGCAGAGGTGCCACAAGGACGTGTATTGAGCCCAATACTAATTTATTTTGTATCTTATGTATTGATCTCTCAAAACTATTACAGGGAATTGAAGTGAGGTCAAGCTTTTTGTTGATATACAATTTTACTTCTCCATAAATGACACTGATGATACAGTTAAGATTTTAGAAAAAGTGTTAGGGAATGGTTGACAAACAGCCATAAATAAATGAAAATAAAACTGTAGTTTGTGGTAATAGGAAAGAATGATTATTAAGATAGGTTGAGGTGGCCTCTTGGAAACGTCCCAGTGTGGCGTTCAGAGACGTGGACATTAAACAAGAACTGGAAAAATTAAACAAATGAGTTATAGTTTTACAGAAGAATGTTCAAGTTCCTATATGAGAGAGAGAGAGAGAGAGAGAGAGAGAGAGAGAGAGAGAGAGAGAATCACTTCTAAATTTGATGAGGAAGAATTAGATGGAATTTCTGGGACATGTAATAAGAAGAGAAAAGAAACTTTTGTGCCTTATGGGAAATATAGAAGGGGGAGGAGCAAGAGACCGGCAAATGAAACCGTTTTTGTACAGCTTACTGTAGGATTTAAAGAGAGAATGTAACAGCTGGAAAATTATACAGAAAGCTTATGACAGGACCAGGTGGAGGCAATTGACAGCCCACGTCGAGGACATGGCACCTAGATAGATATTTTCCAAATTAACCTTTATCTGGTGTGTGTCATTGATAGGCCTACAATCTGAATTTCGTGAGAAATTTTCTTTAACCTACGACGATTCTGCAACCAACATAGGAAAAATAATAGAATAATATTTAATATCTCAATGAAAATAAAATGGAAATAATTAAAAAACCAAAATCACACCTCAGTTTTAAAACGAAAGCATTAGAAGTTCACCTCTTGGCCAAATTATACTGTAGGCCATTTACAGTAACCAGACTTTGAACCACAAAAATAAACCTTATTATAAACAAGACAATTTATGTTTTAGGAAAAACCCCGATTGTTGCAAGATGAGCGCCACATCTCAGAAAGAGCCTACATCATCTGGAAACAAACATTATTCAATATAGACACAAACTTTAGAATTTGGTTCTTAAATATTAATTTCAAATAAAGAATAAAACTACTGCAGGGTGTCACAATTACCTGCATTCTATAGCATGTGGAAGCAATACTTATAAAAAAACACTTTTGATTAGTTTTGTACCCCATTGCCAAATGGGAGCATTCAATTAATTAAGTACCTCAGTATCTATGGATTGTTAAATTTGCACTTAGTTGGATTAAATTTATAACCTATACAACAACAACAACAAATGCAACAGTTTCTAGTCCACTGCAGAACAAAGGCCTCAGCTATATCAATTCATGTCTGGGTTTGTCCAGTCTTTTCATCACCACGCTGACCAATTATGGATTGGTGATGATTGGAGACTTTGGTCTGATTACTCACAGCAAACCAACCTAGTATGGGTGGCCCTGAATAGGACAGCTTTGTTCGTCATGGTGATGTGCAAAACATCCTTAACCACATCAAGATATCCCCACTCAGAAATGGTATAACTGTTATAACATCTCAACAAAGACTTTTAATTAAAACAACAGAAGTACTGGTCCTTCATAACTACCCTTAGAAAAGTCAAAATACTTTCATGGCTGATTATTGTAGATCAATTAAAGTAATATATTTCCTTACATAGAAAATAGCTTAATGGTAAGTGGCAAACTATTTATAACACTACCATTTCCCACAGTCATAAAATTAACAAATATCTAAACTAGTTACAGATGAAATGTAGTATACATATAAAAAATTTATAGTCACGCCTTCGATTCAAGTTGCTTAGTCCACGAAGTATTAAGGACAATATTGACGCTTTTTGCAATCCTTTGGATCACTAATAAAAAAAATTTTCTCATCAAAATGATATTACCTTTAGAAATCCGCGCATAAAACTACTCATCCTTTATTCATTCAAAATTCAATGCATGCAAAACAAAATTAACTTATTACTTTTACATTAACCTGAATAAGGCTTCCTATTTTCACATTACAAACTGATTTTTATAAAAAAAATGAGTAGGTCCGTATTTCTAACGAAGAGTAAATATGTTGAAAACTACCTTTGACTGACTGATCAAAAACAATTACACTAAGAATTTAGTCATTAAATAATGCTTTGATTATACTTGCCCACAAGTAAAAAATATTGATGATGGTTTAATACAAAATACGTCGTATCAATAAATGCTTTCCCAAGAATATTTGCTCATAAATATGAAAATTAACACGATATTAGTCTTAAATATTTACCATCTTGCCAGAATCAACACATGAAAACTGATATCTGCATGTAAATAAATCTAGGATAAATGCAAAATGAAATAACCTGTTTCAAAAAGAAAGCATTTGACCAAAAACACAAGTATTGTGTGATAGACTAAATACCTTAGAATATATGCACAATTATAATAATAATAATAATAATAATAATAATAATAGTAATAATAATAATAATAATAATAATAATAATAATAAAAATAGGGAAGTGGGGAATATGGGGAAAGGAAAAATACGTAGAACTGTCATTGTAGGCTAGCCCATGTGTGACTGAGGACCTAAAAGAAACAGTGTTGATTTATGCAATTATGCGGATTATTATTCATTTTGTTATTACCACAATGATATTGTTACCGACAATTTTTTTATGTTTTAATTTTGGTTTTTCCTTCTCCTAGAGGAGCTGCTATATAAAACCAATGGGTGGCTGCAAGACTTGTTAAAACTCCTACCTGCAGTAATTCCTGTGACAAATTTTTCTAAAAATGGTTTTGAGAAGTTATGTGAGCAGGCCGTTGCCCAATATCCATATCAACGCCTTCACATTTAAGGTGTTATATCATACGTTTCAGTAAGTTACTTTGATTTTATGATGAAGTGTTTTATTAATCTTTAAACTGTCACCTAAAGATCTTCGCTCAGATTGGTGGATCTTCAGTAAGAAAATTTGGGATGGTGGATCTTCAGGTGATTCCAAAATTAAATAAACTTTAACTTTAGTCCTGGGTTCGGCTAGTAAGAATAACGCCAGTCGAGTCTGTCTCTTTCCAAAACCAAACAGAAAGGACTTTGGACATCAGCTAACCGATTGTCCGACCTCTAGCATTGAACTTCACTGGACAAGTCCAATCGTCATTTTCTGTTATGTTATATTGACGTCATAATTACGTCACTACAGAAGTAAGGCAAACTGAAACTATGATAAGTCCTGTGTTATTTCCCGCTTTATTCCCAAGATTGACTATTGAAACTTCCTCTGTTATGATCTACTCAAATGAAAACTTTAAGACATTACAAAACATAATAAACAGAGCAAGGAAGGATCACTCCTATATTAATTGAATTAAACTGGCTGCCTATTTAAGCATGAATAGTGTCTTTGTGCTTATGACCCAAGTTATCAGAACCAGCCGTACAAAATATCTAAGAATTACTACTTATTGTACAGCCAACAAATCGTCTTGACACAAGAATAGTTAAAAATGGATTCAAATTATTGGGCCCAAGATACATGTCAATTTCCTTTGGTCGCTGCAACCTCACCATCTAAGTGAGCTAAGGATGGGGGTGTTTGGGGAGCCTTAAGTTCTATCTGAGTCATCAGCAGCCATTTCCTGGCCCTCCTTGGTCCTAGCTTGAATGGAGAGGGTGCTTGGGCGCTGATCATATGTGTATATGGTCAGTCTCTAGGGCATTGTCCCTTGCTTCTGCCATTCTGCCATTCATAGCTGGCCTTTAAATCTTTAAACCTTTACTGTAGGTTCAATAGCTTTTAAAATATGCGGCCCCATGACTATACAATAAGCTCCCACTAGACATTCGAAAGACTGAAGATATTAAGCCTTTCAAAAAGAAAATGAAGACTTTATCGTTTCCCGACTGCTTCGATAACATATGGATTTGATAAAAAACATGGAATACGATGTGTGATACTCTAAATACCAAAGATTGTGTACGGCATACAGATTTGTAGGTCCTGTAGAGCGAAGGGTTCCCTTGTGTGTGATAGGATCAGGAAACAGCCTTTAATGTAAAGTAACCTAATATATCAATATGGTTAAGCAAACTACGTATATTTGCTTCGAGCTAATACGCTTAGTAAATAAATAAATCGAAAAGATCATAGCACAATTCAATAAACGTGGGGCTCATTAAGAACACAGAACCTAAATTTGGGGTTACCAATATAAATTTTTTCACGACTGACAATTTGTAGGATGTATATAAATTTGATTCCTAAGTTATATCTGCCAAAAACATCCCTCTCCCCACAAGGAGCTACACACAGCACCCCTCCCACCTACAAGTTGGGACACAATTTAAATACCACGAGACTTAAAAAAAACAAGTCTCCATTGAACATGAAATTGAACATATGTGCCAAAACCGAAGCATCAATAGTAAGTGGGTCCTGGTTTAAATCATGGACACAATTTTCGTAGTTCGCAGATCATCATCACCCAAGATTCTATGCACTGAAGACACTAACGTATTACTTATAACCAGTTGTGCTTCACAATTCAATACTGGAGGCAATTTGCAAATGAAAGTATTTATTCCCCCATATTCCATAGGATACAGGCTCTTGCACTGCGAGCCCGCGAAAGACTATCAAATTAACCATCTCCTTAACCTCTAACGATCACCTATGAAAGCGAGAAATGTAGCAAGAATTGCAATTTGATATTTTTAGCTCATGAACATTAATATTATTGGCAAACTATAGACTTATGTTGAGATCACTTAATGAGGGTAACAATAGGAGAGAGAGAGAGAGAGAGAGAGAGAGAGAGAGAGGGGGGGGCGGCAGTTAACAGAATAAAACGAGAGAGAGAGAGAGAGAGAGAGAGAGAGAGAGAGGGCGGCAGTTAACAGAATAAAACACGAGAGAGAGAGAGAGAGAGAGAGAGAGAAGTTAACAGAATAAACACGAGAGAGAGAGAGAGAGAGAGGAGGTGGAAGTTAACAGAATAAAACACGAGAGAGAGAGAGAGAGAGAGAGAGAGAGGGGGGTGGCAGTTAACAGAATAAAACGACAGAGAGAGAGAGAGAGAGAGGAGAGAGAGGGGGGGGTGGCAGTTAACAGAATAAAACGAGAGAGAGAGAGAGAGAGAGAGAGAGAGAGAGAGGGTGGCAGTTAACAGAATAAAACACGAGAGAGAGAGAGAGAGAGAGAGAGAGAGAGAGAGGGGGGGGGGGGTGGCAGTTAACAGAATAAAACACGAGAGAGAGAGAGAGAGAGAGAGAGAGAGAGGTTAATGCAACCTTAACAAACCCATCATCTACTCGTATTTAACTACATTCTTCAGCCAAACCAAAGTAAAAATGTAAACAGCCAACACTAGATCGCTAAGTATAGTCAAATCCCTTCATTTATATCTTGGGTTTTGTGGATAGGGAAAGTGACGAACACTTCTCTAACCTTGATCAGTTTTCCTCAAAAACCTTGTTTCTTAAAACGGACGCCAAAATCGATATCAGGGAAAAGTCCCTGCATTATAGGATTAATTTGAAGACTTCTTGATGGGATATTTAAAAGATTTCCAAATAAATATATTGCTTGAATACATTCCAGTGATATCGAATCTATGATGTATGTGTTCGAAGGCATTGAAAATCGGTGGATTTGATGATAAAGAATAAATATGACTAAAACTTGTTTCGATGGAGAGATTTGTAGAAAAGCAGGCAAAGATGTTAATGTAAAGTTTGTTGCAAACTGAAATGTCTGGAAGGAATACATAATTATAGAGTACCTATTAAGAATGAAGAAACAGACATGAATAACCTATATAGTTTTCTAAATGTTCTAATGGGCAATGTTAAAGAAATAAAACGTTCCTGGGTGTGACCAGGACCTACTATGAGATTCAGGGCCTCTGTAACACGGTTTTTTTGGACTTTGCTCCTTATCAAAGCATCGGATGTAGCTGAAAGTTGACATATGTATATTTTACAACCACACACAAATTTTGTCAGCATTATCAATAACCTAAACACAATAGTTTTAATTTTTATAGAGTAAAAATGATCTAGCCGACGCCATGGCCAGTGATAACGAGCCAAGAGTCGAAAACATTCACTACGTAAGCAATGTAAACACCTTTTGACAAAATTTTGCCCCGCCCATCCACCAGACACCCATTCAACTTCTTCCATCGGCTCTGAAACCCATAACAGTCAAGAATGGCCAACAGGATTTGGAATTGCCCCCGTGGTTGCAAAACTGCATTTGTCTTACGACTTGCAACTTTATACAGTCAAGAGAAAGCCGTGGCCATATTTACTATAGCCTGAATAGGTAATTATTCAGTTTCTAGTTTAAATCCAATGTTTATAGTCTGATTTGTATTTCGCGTAACAGGATTATAATACTTGTAATGTCATTCAGGCTTTTTAATATTTCTATTAACTATTCACTATGCCACCAAAAGAGAGAGAAAGAGAGGGATTGTATGTAAACAGTCTTTATATAACTATTTTTGTTAAAATAAGATTTTTGTGCTAAAATCTCCATCAGACCAACCGTGTTAGCTATGTTTTGTGCATGACTGCATTTTATAAATAAATCCTGAATCGTTTTAGGAGTTTTATTTGTACATCTAATGGGAATTTATAGAAGTGAAGTGAACATAATTCATTTATCCTTTAAAATAATTACTACATGTAGCAAAACAAATAGTAGTAAAGATGATAATGCAATGAAGGAATGATACCATACTTTATCTTTAGCTTCAACATCGGCAATAACATACCCAGTTGCCATAATTTGTCAGCTTAATGAAATAACCTATGATCTAAAGTTAAACTTAATTTCTGAGGAGGCCATGGCTTATTGCACAGTGAAAGAATATGACAAAGACTTTATGAATGGCGGAACGATACATAAATGTGGGTGGGGTATTTGTGCTAGCGTAGTAATACTACTGTACTGTAGCAGTAGTGCCGTAACAGTACTATACATGAATTAAACGTTTAGGCCAACTGCTGGGATCCTTGAGGATCATTTACCACTTCTTACAACTACTCGAAAAATTTGTTTTTATAGCCAGAATTTAAATTTTCTGATCCAACAATGCCCATGATAGCCTTCAGTGTCATCCTGAATTACAACGAGGCCAAAGTGGGTGGAGCCTCGTGAAGTCATCATTCTGACGATAATTACTGGTGAAGGTTTAAAGCCAAAATATGGTACCAGTTATTTATTTATTTTTTTATTTTTTTACAGTAAATACGTAGGTAGCTAGACAAATAAAAATTACTGGACATTGGATATAGCAGTTATCAAATCAAGCTGGTCTACTACGTTTTTGAAAATTACCAACTAATCCATTCACCTTGTCAATCTGATTGTGACCTATAAAGTAGACTGTAATTTCTTAGGAAACTTATTCTGGGAGTTAGACTAATAATCGAAGTGTTTTTGTATTTATTAACATATTTTGTTCGTTTGTTCATTATGACAATTCTCAGTGGAGAGGTTTCAGAGTTCATAAAGGTGTACTGCTTTGCTTTTATTTACACTTTTGTGTTATTGTTGGCAGAGGTATAGCCTTCGTTACGTATAACCAATCATCGATCGAGAAAGAGAGAAGAAATGCCGTCATAAGTTACGTAACGAGTGCGTTCGAAACCTTTTCTCTGAGTAAGTTGGCCCGTCTTCAAAAATCGTCACTTTTACTTAATAAAGTACCAAATTTATTCAACCTACGTAATGCAGAATATAGTCAAAATTTATGTGTAGATATAATGTGCATTCTGAATAAGCGTTATATTTATGAAATTCATAGAAAAAAAGTTATTGCGAAAAAACCGTGTTACAGATGCCCTGAATCTCATAGTAGCTGATAAATATTTAGAAGTTTCAAAAAAAAAAAGAAAAAAAAAACATATATATATATATATATATATATATATATAGAGGATATTCAAATTCAGATTAGCGTTAACCAGACCCACAAATAAGACTATAAAGACTGTAAAGGCTAGAGTCTGGACCTCTAAGACAACTCTGAAGCTAAACAAAACAATTTGCGGTTTTGGAAAAGCTACGATTATTACAAGATGAGAAACACATTGAAAGTCGCCTACAATCACCTGGAAACACAAACATGTTTCAATATAGACACGTACTTTAGAATTTGGTTGCTGAACAGTCATTTCAAATAAAGAGTAACACTACTGTAATGTGTCACAATTACCTACAATTCTATAGCTGTGGAAGCAATGCTTACAAGAAACACTTTTGATTAGTTTTGTACCACATTGCCAAATGGGAACATCCGATTCATTAAGTACCTCAGCATTTGTATGCAGCCAATTTTGTAAGCAGTTGGATCAAAATTACCATTGTTATACAATAACAAATGCAGCCGTTTCTAGTCAGTGCAGGACGAAGGTCTCAGCCAGATGTTGAAAACCACTTTTGCCTGACTGGTAGAAAAAACAGACTAGGAACCAACACCTCCTACCACCTATTGCTGTTATTAACTTGTGAACTGAGTAAGCCTGTTCACTATTGTATGATAAGAAATAATTAATACCTTAGTACAAAAAAGTCGTATCAATAAATGCTCTACCAAAAATATTTTCTCAAATATATCAGAATTACATAAGAAATTCATCCTAACTTCTTACTATTCTGCAACCAACATAAGAAAACTGAAGGTAAATATTTCGAAGCAAATAAAGAGGGAATATATACTATGCCTAAATCAAGGTCCGGTTTCAAAATTAAAGCATTTGAGAATAAACATGAATTGTGTTTTATGCAAAATTCATTAGAATATGAAAACAGACCGAAAAGTAAATGTAAAGTATGGACTCAATTATATGACAGGATATTCACAGTAGCTGGCTAAACAGATTTTTGCATTTCTTTAGGAAAAGCCGTGATTATTAACATATGTAATAATAATAATAATAATAATAATAATAATAATAATAATAAATGAACTAGTTGAGCAACTCATGCAAGACTGCTTGTGTCAGCTAGAAACACAAATCATGATTTAACAAAGACGTACTTTTGAATTCGGTTCCTAAATAGTCATTCTTGTTTTCCAAGTGCTTCGACAATAAATACGGAGTATGATGAGTGATACTTCAAGACCTAAGGATGTATATAACAAACAGATCTAGTAGGTCCTGTAGGATGCAGGGTTCCACGATGGAATAGGTCCAAGAAACCAGCCCTTCGAGTAGTCCTGAATAGGACTAACTGAGTTGGAATTGTTTAAGCGCTCACAAATTGCTAGTTATCTTCGTGCCAATAAACCAAGGGCTGTCAGCATTAAAAACTATTTTCCATATATATCTCTGGTTGTACCTCGGTGCCAAATGACCTTTCTAGCAATAACATCAGGATATGAAGCCAAAACTGAAAAAATCTTAATCCTTACAATATAATTCTAAAGGTAGGCTAACCATTGCAGAAAATATCATTGGACTAATCAGCTAATAAAATTAAAACTTGGAAATCAAATTATTGAAAATGGCTACACACAATTTTTCACCCAATTTGTAAATAAAAAACTTTTGAAATACAAGAAGTAAAGATTATTTCTGAAGTCCCAATAACGATGATGGACTCAAAGTCACAATGGGGGAACGTGTGATGTACGTAACAGCTACCAAGTGTTCCCCTTTCTCCTATTGTCATAGATAATTATGGTCATATTGAGAAGGAATGATTGTTCAAGAAGCTAGCAAGAACGAGCACTTGGTAGAGCACATACCTTCGCCTATATCATGTATATTTCAAGATAGATGATTTAATTATGCACATTTTGGTACTAGTTTCGTGCAAATCAGATGAAAATTGACCACGATATGGCAAAAATACATTTTTGACCTTTTCGTGACCTTGACCTTTGACCCATCATTTCCAAAATCTGATCAAATTGTCCTTGAATCATGGACATACATCCAGCCAAATTTCATGCGATTCGGTCAAATAGTTTTTGAGTTATGCTAATCACAAACACACAGACAGACACACGCCTATCAAAACAATGTATATCTTCTACTAAAGTCAGCTGGAGAAGATATGTAACTAATGTTTATAATGTATACCTTGAGAGACATTATTGGTAACAAAAAAAACAAAGAGAATAATAACGTTCCTCTAAAATCCTTATAACTCTCTCTCTCTCTCTCTCTCTCTCTCTCTCTCTCTCTCTCTCTGCCTCTCTCTCTCTCTCTGCCTCTCTCTCTCTCTCTGCCTCTCTCTCTCTCTGCCTCTCTCTCTCTCTGCCTCTCTGTCTCTCTCTCTCTCTGCCTCTCTGTCTCTCTCTCTCTCTGCCTCTCTCTCTCTCTCTCTGCCTCTCTCTCTCTCTCTCTCTGCCTCTCTCTCTCTCTCTCTGCCTCTCTGTCTCTCTAGTAGTACATATGCTAGACAAGGATATGATAGAACTAACAGAGAAGTTAACGACTTCTATTATCCATATACCGAAAGAAATAGGTATGGGTGTTACAAATCACCACCAATCCGACTGTAGGTTCGGCCAAAAGGTTAGGTGTTACTCATGCCATGAATATGGACACAAAAGCAAACAATGTCAGAAAAATATCCATTACTAGGACATAGGCCAAGAAGGCAGTGCCATTGAGAATGCTAAATATAATGATTTTCTAAAAATTGTACACAAATGCCCAATCAATACTTGGTCATAGACTTGAAATTCAGTTAATGCTAGAAGAACAAAAAATCGATATTTTGTGTATTAGTGAGACATGGCTGTATCCTTATATAAGTGATACCTTTATTCATATACCTGATTATAATATATATCGTGAGGATCATGGTCGAGGTGGAGGTGTATGTTTGTATATAAGGAATTATTTGAAAGTCACAGAGCTGAAATTTGGGATCGAAAAACAGGAGGGAGTGGAAGATAAGTGGGTCTCCGTCCAACATCGAAAATTTCCCTCTATTATTGTCGGGTGCGTGTACCGCCATCCTAAAGCTGCTGTTACCTCGTTTAACTATATTTCAGACGTCTTTAAGGAAGTAATTTTACGCAATAAACCTATTTTCATTTACGGGGATTTTAATGATGATCTGTTAAAAAAGGAAAACAAACTGGGTAAGCTAATTAAAAAAGATTTGACCAGATTGTAGATAAACCCACACGAATCACTTCTACCTCAGCATCCCTTATCGATCTAGTCATTACAAATGCTAAATATATGATGAGAAAATCAGAGGTAATCCCTAGCTCAATAGCAGATCACGAGAATATTTTAACTTTGTTGAACGTTCGTAAACCGAAAAGGCAAACTATTTTTAAAACTTTTAGGTGTTGGAAAAATTACTCTCAAGAAACTCTTTGCTCTCTACTTATGAATAATGTTCACATATTCAATCAAATTTTAAGTACCGATAACGTAAGTAAGCAAGTAGAAATTTTAACCAATGTTTTCACATCCTGTGTAGATATGTGCGCACCTGTGGTTACTAAAGAAGTAACTCGTCCCCCTGCCCCTTGGATTTCTGATACTATAAGAGACGATAATGGTTAGAGATAACGTGAAAAAAGCTAAAAAATCAAAGAGAAAATATTCAACTTAGAGAAACTCATAAGGAACTGAAGATAAAGGTAAACTCGATGTTAACTGATAGTAGAAGGCAGTACTATAAACAAGAATTTAAAAATGCTAAAGGTGACATGGGTGCTACGTGGAAGATTACTAATAATATGCTTTTCAATAGAATAAACAGCGATACGAATAAGCTGAATTGTGATACCAAAGATGATTTGCAACGTAAAGCTGAAGAGTTTAACGAATTCTTTACTTGAAAAAGTTATTGCAAATCAGTTAACTGAATTTTTAGAGAAAAATAAACTAATCTCTTTAAGCCAACATGGATTCCGACCAAAATTGTCTACTGAAACAGCCCTGTTAAAATGATCTGACAAGATTTATGAAAATATAGACAACAAAAAAGTGTCCTTACTTTTATTACTAGATTTATCTAAGGCTTTTGATAGCGTAAATCATGCCATATTATTAGAGAAATGTACGTGGATGAATATTGATCAGAGCTGGTTTAAAAGCTACCTTGAGAATAGGTTTCAGTCAATTCGGAGTACCTCAGGGATCAATTCTCGGCCCAATACTTTTCATGGTATATGTTAATGATCTCGTGAGATCAATGCCTGGCTGTTTTATAATTCAATATGCTGATGACACGCAAATACTCATAGAAGGTGACATTAAGGATATAGCCGACATGATTTGTAAGGCAGAAGACATTCTAAACAGAGCTAAAGATTACTTTTTGAGAAATGGCTTACTTTTAAATGAGAAAAAGACACAGTTTATCATTATTGGATCCAGGCAATATGTTTTAGATATTGGAGATGAGGTACAGATAAATTTCAATGGAAATATAATTAAGCCAATGACGACTGTGAAAAATTTAGGTGTTCATTTCGATCGGTACATGAACTTTGACTGTCACATAGACGAAATGTATAAAAAGGTAATGGGTACTCTTATATACTTGAATAGAGTAAAAGATCATTTTGAGTCAAGTACTCGCAAGATAGTCGTCCAGTCACTAGCTTTAAGTTTTATAAAATATTGCTTAAAAGTTTGGGGATGTACTCACAAATCACAACTACAAAGAGTACAAAGGGATGATTTGTATGTTGCAAGACATAAAACTAGTATATTATTGAAAAGTTGTCCAAAGAGAATGAACACTTACAATCCATATCGCAATGGTCTCGTATGCTGGACTGTA
Source organism: Palaemon carinicauda (assembly GCF_036898095.1). Lineage (NCBI taxonomy): Eukaryota > Metazoa > Arthropoda > Malacostraca > Decapoda > Palaemonidae > Palaemon > Palaemon carinicauda. The sequence continues at coordinate 118,104,650 of NC_090729.1, forward strand.
AAGGTTTGGATTGTAAGTGTTCATTCTCTTTGGACAACTTTTCAATAATATACAGAGGCTCATATGAAAATGAAATAAGAATAGCAGAGTCAATTTTTATAAAATCTAAAAAGCCACAACTTAATCAAGAAATTTCTAGTTTTCCTCTGAAGATTGCCTAACTATGCCTTTTCCCATTCTAACTTAGAATTTATTTGTTTGTTTACAATATTCATGTACAGCTTGCTCTTTATTGTTTTACTTTCTTTTACCCAGGAACATGATATGAACACAGAGATGTTTGAAACGTTGTTATTTGTTGGTGATGGAAATAAATTTAAGAATGTTTGGCGTTGTCGTAATTCTCCAGTTCCTTATTAAACTGAGGTTCCCTTCCACCCGCTCAGTATCGGATATAATAATAATAATAATAATAATAATAATAATAATAATAATAATAATAATAATAATAATAATAATAATAATAATAATAATAATAATAATAATAATAAATCATGACCATCATTATCCCTGTAGGTCAAGTGAAGATAAGGTCGCCTACATTCATATATTTTGTAAGACCTTTGATAAGCACAAAACTAATGTCAGTTGCTAGGTTGAGAAGGATTAAAAAACCTAAACAACTTTCAAATATACATTTCACGCTGTGTATACCCTTAACGAAAGCACTGGTCTTTGATACATAACCCTAGAAAAGTACAACTGGTTGAATAGGTTATAACTGTAAAGAGTTATAGTCACACCTTTGGCCTAAGTTGATTAGTCTACAAAGCATAAAGATATTATTAACGCTCTCAAAGAAAAATACTTATAAACATTTAATAATTGAAAATAAATCCAAACAAAACGAAATAAACTTTCATGCCTACCGTTATAATTAGTGAAGACTTTATCACTAAATAAGTCTTATCAAAAACCTATTTATTCCCTCACTGACAACGTAAGGACCAACAAATCTGCAGAAAACCATTTTTTTGTCCAACTGGTCGAAATGCCAGGAAATCTCTCCCACCCAACACACGCACACAATTTTGGGAAGTATTCGAGGCATAACTAACGAGGTCATTATTATTTCTGTCAACCGGTGGAATATGAAGCACAAAAAAAAAAAAAAAAAAAATGATAGAGATTTAATACAAAATAAATGCAATGAGATAGGCAATCTTTGCCAAGCAAATTATTATTATTATTATTATTATTATTATTATTATTATTATTATTATTATTATTATTATTATTATTATTATTATTATTATTATTATTATTATTATTAAAAGCCAAGCTACAGCCCTAGTTTGAAAAGCAAGATACTATTCAGAGCTCTCTGCGATTTCTGAAATTCCTGAAGGCTGCCGTTGAGATCAAAGGAAGATACACAAAGCAAATAATTGTTTATGAATTGTGTATGCGTGTGTATTCACACACAATGCCACAGTAACCACACCCATCACCTAAAATTCACAAATCCCTTATACACTTTCACAAGTTAAAAGAATAAGCACAATTTATACAAGTTTTTCTTACTATTTTCCTATTTCCTTTCCTCTCTGGGCTATTTTTCCCTATTGGAGCCTTTGGGCTTATAGCATTTTGCTTTTCCAGCTAGGGTTGTAACTTAGCTAGTATTAATAATAATAATAATAATAATAATAATAATAATAATAATAATCACCACAACATCTTAAAAGGGGAAAAATCTATCAATTTATATTCATTTCTAAAAGAAATGTGTAATTAAAACCTATTAATTTTTCTTTAATAGAACATTGACCAGAATTTTAGTCTTTTTGGGCAAACACAGGTTCTGGTAATTATTAATTTATTTAATTAACTGTGATTAAAATCAATTATACTGTTCCTTATTGAACCCAAAACCACATTAATAATTCACAAATTAGGACCTTTACAGGAGCTAAAAACCAATTTTTACAAATACCAATATAAAATTTCTTTCGCAATTTAAGACCTTCAAAAGGAAATAACTGAATATTTCAAATATCTAACATTTAAAATGATTAAACATCCACCAGAAAATAAATAAATAAACCCATTAAAGTCCATTAAGGGACTCCTTACCCTTTTTTCACAGCACTAGTTAAAAAGACAAGTCCTTTTCTGACTGTGTCTATGGTAGACTGAATCTTCTTCTAGAGCTATCAAAAACATCCCTAGACATGCACTAAAATATCCCTAGATCAGAGGTATTTTCCCCCTGGTATTATTTAACATTTTGCATTCTTTAAGATGATAATACAAATTATATTCTGTTGCCTTTTATATAAATATAATAAATTATATATTTACTCTTAATCATTGTGTTTATGAAACCACTAACGAAATATAGATTTTCTCAAACAAGAGCGTTTTTTTTTTTTTTTTGTTTTTTTTTTTGGTGTTTTCTTTTTTACTTTCTTCAGTGGACAATTTTCCACCGTTAGAGCCCTTGGGCTTGTAGCCTCTTGCTTTTCAACCAGAGTTGCTAATAATATGTGCTCTGAAAGATATATTTATGCAATTGTAATCGTATTGAGATTCATACACAAGTAATACTTAACAAAATGCAAATATCCCAATTGTGTGCTTCTAACAGCTAAAACTTCCCCATTTGGGGACAAATTCCCTAAAATTGGTCGACAAAGTCCAAGATTTGCTTCAACCAATCAGGGACCTCCACTACACACTTCGTTCCCATAGTTCTCTCCATTGTTTTTCTTTTTTTTTTTTTTTTTAGTTTTAAATAATTTTAGGTAATATCATCTTCCTTAAATCATAGAGATATACACTCGGTCAGACTATCCCTATCTTGCCTCTCTTTCTCTTCTTATATTGAAGTTTTTCACAGTTAATATATGTAAGATTAATTCTGTTATTATTGTTCTTAAACTTCTCTCGTAGTTTATTTCCTTATTTCCTTTCCTCACTGGGCTATTTTACCTGTTGGAGCCATTGAGGGGCTTATAGCATCCTGTTTTTCCCGCTAGGGTTGTAGCTTAGATAATAATAATAATAATAATAATAATAATAATAATAATAATAATAATAATAATAATAATAATAATTTGGGACTTTTTGTTGAAACCCATTGTATGATCTAGTAAAAACACTATTATTATTATTATTATTATTATTATTATTATTATTATTATTATTATTATTATTATTATTATTATTATTATTCTACAGCCCTAGTTGGAAAAGCAGGAAGCTATAACCCTAGTGGCTCCAACAGGGAAAATAGCCCAGTGAGGAAAGAAAACAAGGAAAAATAGAATATTTTAAGAACAGCAACATTAAAATAAATATCTCCTATATAAACTATAAAAAACTTTAACAAAACAAGAGGAAGGGAAATAAGATAGAATAGTGTGTCCGAGTGTACCCTCAAGCAAGAGAACTCTAACCCTAATAAGAAGAATGAACTATATTTATACATATACACACACACACACATATATATATATATATATATATATATATATATATATATATATATATATATATATATATATACATGTGTATATATACATATGTAAGCATATATATATATATATATATATATATATATATATATATATATATATATACTGTATATATATTTGCTACACCATCAATTTTAAGGAAAAAAATTCCCTTGTTTGACTTGACTGGGAGTGACCTCTACTGCTTGGATGGTCCACTAACACCAACACTAATACATTCGCACTTGTTCCGTGTGTGTTAAGTGTTACTACGTCACTATTACATCACTATTGCGTTATTATGACGTCACTATTACATAAAAAAAGTTCGATGGTTAAATTGTAAGTGAAAAATCAATGAAACATAATAATCTCGAAATTACGAATTTCTATATAAACTATAAGGTTCGTTTTCAATGTCATATTCAAGTGGGGATAATAATAATAATAATAATAATAATAATAATAATAATAATAATAATAATAATCCCTGTAGATCAAGTGAACATAAGGTCACCTATATTCATGTATTTTGTATAAGACCTTTGATAAGCGCAAAACTAATATCAATTGGTAAGAGAAAAACCCGAAGTCCTCACCAAGGCAACAGAGATATGCAAACTTCTTTATTACTGGAAAATCCATGATTAAAATGGTGGAGTAAAGATTTTTTACTATCATCATTAAGGAGCAGAGTTTGAATTTCCCAGAAAAATCCTTTTTTTCAAATGTTTGTCCTTGTAGCTAAGAAGAAGAATATAAAGTTTCAAATTCTCTCTCTCTCTCTCTCTCTCTCTCTCTCTCTCTCTCTCTCTCTCTCTCTCTCTCTCTCTCTCAGAGTTACGTACAGTCTGTGTAGCTGAAGAACAATACTGTGTTGTGATATAATCGTAGATATTTATAAAACAACTCCAAATTAGTCATCACAGCGTGACCACATCCTCACCTGATGGGGTCATACTTTCTCTCTCCTTCCTAACACTCAGATTTCAACATGAAAGTCACTATAACCTACGACGAGATTAAACACCTAAATGGCCTTCGAAAATAAGACCTTATTTTCTACGTGATACGAGTATGTGCACTTGACACTAAACACCCATTATACTCTTTGATACCCTAAATACCTGAGATTGTATAAGACAAACAGATGTTTTAAGACGAAAACATTAATGATGAAACTGGTGTTAATGTTTAGAAAATGACTTGGGTTTCAACTTACCTCCAACTTTAATAGTTCAAAATCCATTCCTGTTTTAAGCTCTACTTTCGCCTCAAGCTCAACGTTAGATGTTTTTTTCCAGTTATTCTATTTCCTCCAGTTGAAAGTCATGCAATTTAAAAGTATTTATCGCCCTTGTAGTTTGCATGGAAACCGCTATACACACCTGGAAAAGAAAATTGAACTATTTAAAATATGAAATTGTAAACTGAATGTACTTTAAACAGCTATCGGCATATGAAAATGTTAAATTACAATTTTTAAAATCTGTAAAAAGGGAAAAACTAAATGTATATCTCACAAAATAAACATTATTGTTATAATAGTTTATCTCTACACTACACGACTTCCAAAATTCTTCCCAAGAAATTAACGAATTGCCTAACTATAAGCTAATTGCTCAAGTATATTACGGGCTATTATTATTATTATTATTATTATTATTATTATTATTATTATTATTATTATTATTATTTTTAATTGCTAAGCTACAACCCTATTTGGTAAAGCAGGATGCTATAAGCCCAGGGGCCCCAACAGGGAAAATAGCCCAGTGAGGAAAGGAAACAAGGAAAAATAAAATATCTTAAGAACAGTAACAATATTAAAATAAACATAACCTATATAAACTATAAAAACTTTAACAAAACAATAGAAAGAGAAATTAGATAGAATAGTGTACCCGAGTGTACCCTCAAGCAAGAGAATTCTACCCCAAGACAGTGAAAGACCATGGTACAGAGGATATGGCACTACCCAAGACTAGAGAACAATGGTTTAATTTTGGAGTGTCCTTCTCCTAGAAGAGCTGCTTACTATAGCTATCTCTCCAAAGCAAGCATTAATGTTATGATAGTTTTATATCTACACTACAACACATCTCAATCTTTCCCAGTCATTTACAAATTGCCTAACTATAATCTAATTGCTCAAGTATATTACAGAAACTATGAACTCCGTAAGCTCTCCTTCATAATATAAACATTAAATTGTCATTTCTTTGCTTTGGAAAAGGGAAAACTCCTTTTTAGACATTTTAGTTTACTTTGGGAACCATCTCAGTTTTAGTATTTTCTACTTAGCTTATAAAACTGTTTAGTAACCTGGTAAACAATTACAGTTTTTGAAGCTTTAATAGCAAACACTGATTGCGAATTAAATTATGTTAACTTGATAAGAAAAAACGTCACAGTTTACAATCCAGAAAAAAAGACAACAGCAAGAAAGTATAACCAAAAGAAAATGCACAAAAACAATTTTAAACAAACCACTTCAACCGTTGAGTAAATTCTGAATTGGCAAAAAGTTAGAGAGAATTTCATTAAAGTCTCTCTCTCTCTCTCTCTCTCTCTCTCTCTCTCTCTCTCTCTCTCTCTCTCTCTCTCTCTCTCTCTCTCTCTCAATAAGCATTGACTGGTAATTGACTTCATATTAGCAGTAGTTCTACTGTACAAAGTTACAAATTTCAGGGAAATTCGAATGGCCATTGACACGGAGTCTTCCGATTTTCAAGTCTAAAGTCTACCGTTACAAACATGATAAACTAGAGGGGCACTTAGTAAAACGCAGATCTTTCCCCAGGCAGGTAATTGACCTTGATCTTGACCTTAATGTGAATTAATTGGCGTGGATTTTCATACACTCAAATATGAACCAAATTTCTAGTCTCTGTGAGAACGATGTTCAAACTTATGGCTGATTTACGTGAATTGGACATTTCGTTTGACCTTGACCTTCGGCATGGATCTTCCAAAATTTTATAATTTCCAGCTTTTTAAATAACAGTTAATCCCTACAAGTTTCATTACTCTACTATTAGAAATTTTGATTATGTTAGATCTTAGTGCTGCTTTTGACACTGTTGTGCACGAGTACTTACTTGACGACTTAAAGTCTATTGGAGTGACTGAGGAAGCACTGAAATTTTTGCGAAGTTACTTAGTGAATAGGAAGACTATTGTAGAAGTTTCTGAAAACCGATCCAGTGAGAGAATTCTTACGAAGGGTGTACCACAGGGTAGTGTTCTGGGCCCTATCTTGTTTAACATATATACTATCGAGCTATCACACATCTTGAAAAAACAAAAAGTGGGTTTTAAACTATATGCAGATGATACTCAGTTTTACCTCTCAATTTCAACAACACAAGATACAGAGAAGAAAATTGATGAGATAATGACTGAAATAAAAACATGGATGCAGAGGAAAAAGCTCAAATTAAATGATGATAAAACAGAATGTATGTTCTTTGGCACAAAGGTGGCTTTGAAGAATTACCATTTAATTCAAAGTATAAAAATTGGGGATGCTGATGTTGGGATTGTGCCTGTTGTGAAAAATTTGTGTGTACTGATAGATTGTAATTTGTCAATGAGGGACCAAATTGTGAACACAGTGAAAGTGTGTAACTATCACCTGAGAAACATAGCATTTATTAGAAAATATTTAACAAAGGGCAGTACAAAAACTTTAGTGATGAGTCACGTAATATCAAGGCTTGATTATTGCAATTCTCTGTACTACAAATTGCCCAATACACTACTAAGAAAGCTTCAAAATGTGCAAAACCGGGCGGCTAGACTGATAAAAGGCATTAAACTACGGGAGAGAATAACTCCTGCATTGATCGATCTACATTGGTTACTGTTAAGGCTAGAATTGAATTTAAGATTTGCTTGTTGACCCACAAAGCACTTAGAAGTGATAAGCCTAAATATCTTCGTGATTGCTTGGCCCCCTACCCTGAAGCTACCAGCGCCGCTGTAAGAGTTAGACATGCTGATGACCCACATAGACTGTTCGAAATTGGTGTGAATCATGCAATAGGAGGAAGACCGTTCAGTTATGCTGCACCGAGACTCTTCAACGAACTTCCACTCGATGTCAAGAATAGCAATAATGTGGCAGTTTCAAGAAAAACCTGAAGACATATCTTTTTAGAAAGTGTTACAATAGTGACCTGAAAACTATTAAGCCTGAATACAAATGCTAGCGAAATAACTGATAAGATACAGAGCAAAATATTAACTGGAAAGAAATTATTTTTTCACACACCAAGGCCCGCCTGAACAGACATTTAGTGTCTGACGGAGGGAGAGAAATAAACCCGTAAAAGTAAAGTAAGTAAGTAATGACTCGGTGCCGATATCTAGTAAAGTTCGAGATCTAGGTGTATTTCTTGACTGTAACCTGTCTCTAAATGCCCAAACAAATAATGTAATAAAAAGTGCCGGTTATCATCTAAGAAATATTGCGTTTATAAAAAAAGTACCTGAACGAAAATTCCGTAAAGAAACTTGTGATAAACTGTGTTATTACCAGGAATGACTACTGCAACTCAATCTACAATTTACCAAAAGTGCAACTTAAGAAATTACAAAACATAAACAGAGGAGCAAGACTAATAAAAGGTGTCTCACCTAGAGAAAGGATCACCCCTATACTAATCGATTTACTCTGGCTGCCGATTAAAGTGAGAATTGAATTCAAAATATGTACAATAACCCACCAAGTTATCAGAACCGGTCGTCCAAAATACTTAATAGAAATGCTACATATTGCGCAGCCTACAAATCGTGTCGACACGAGAATAGTTACAGATGGCTTCAAACTATTGGAATCTAGATATATGTCTACTGTAGGCTCCAGAGCCTTTAAATATGTGGCCCCGAGACTATATAATAAGCTCCCACGAAACATTTGAATGATTGAAGACATTAAGGCTTTCAAGAGGAAACTGAAGACTTTCTTATTTCATGAGTCTTTTGACAGTGACGATTTAACAGTATATGAACAATATGTGACTTGAAAATATAAATACTCTGAATAAACAAGGTAAAACGACAGTGGAGGTCCTGTAGAGAGTGGGGTTCCCCTGCTGTATGGGACTGGAAAAGCAGCCATCAAAGTAAGGTAAATGTACTGGAATCGAAGTACACAACCATTAACATCAATTCTAACAAGATGCAATCACAGTGCATACTTTTTCTCTAAATTAAATCCTTGATTATGGGTCAGATATTGCTCTCCCCTTTTGCCAATGTATAAAAAAAAAACTTGATTTTATGCTGAATAAGAACCTATGGACCCAAAAGACGACAATAAACTATGTTTCAATGGCAGAGGCAAGGGGCAGCGAGAATGCCCTGGAAATTGACCATATATACATATCCTCAGTGCCAAAAGCTCCCTCTCCATCAAACTAGGGTAAGGTAGGGTCAGACAATGCTTGTTTGTGGCTTAACAGTTAGACCTACACGCTCCCCCAACTACCCATCCTTTGCTTACAAGGATGGTAAGTTTGCCATGAAATAAGATATGTATTTTTGAATTCGGCAGTTAACATTTAAAAATGAAGCTTAATACTATTGTATGGTATTACAGCCTATATTTTGTAGTTGTGGAACCAATGATATACGAACAATTTTGTTTCATATCATATTGTTTGATATGAACATTTATAAAAACAGTTTCAGTGCACATTGCCAAATTGTTACGCCACGTTAGTATAACCTTTAACACCACTACCTCGTCCAGGATTAAAAGTCTGTCATTAACCTTGTATGTTTACTCGACAAAAACACTGGCTCTTTACAATCACCCTCAGATCCATAGTTTTTTTTCTTTTTATTACTGAAAATCAACTAAAAAGTCATTCACTTAGAAAATACCTTTACGTCGTTACACTAT
>NC_090729.1:118114518-118122018 GCF_036898095.1 Palaemon carinicauda
AAAGGATGGGTAGTTGGGGGAGCGTGTAGGTCTAACTGTTAAGCCACAAGCAAGCATTGCCTGACCCTACTTTACCCTAGTTTGATGGAGAGGGAGCTTTTGGCACTGAGGATATGTATATATGGTCAATTTCCAGGGCATTCTCGCTGCCTCTTGCCTCTGCCATTGAAACATAGTTTATTGTCGTCTTTTGGGTCCATAGGTTCTTATTCAGCATAAAATCAAGTTTTTTTGATACATTGGCAAAAGGGGAGAGCAATATCTGACCCATAATCATGGATTTAATATAGAGAAAAAGTATGCAATGTGATTGCATCTTGCTAGAATGGATGTTAATGGTTGTGTACTTCGATTCCAGTACATTTACTTTACTTTGATGGCTGCTTTTCCAGTCCCACACAGCAGGGGAACCCCACTCTCTACAGGACCTCCTGTCGTTTTACCTTGTTTGTTCACAGTATTTATCTTTTTCAAGTCGCATATTGTTCATATACTGTTAAATCGTCACTATCAAAAGACTCATGAAATAAGAAAGTCTAAAGTATCCTCTTGAAAGCCTTAATGTCTTCAATCATTCGAATGTTTCGTGGGAGTTTATTATATAGTCTCGGGGCCACATATTTAAAGGCTCTGGAGCCTACAGTAGACATATATCTAGATTCCAATAGTTTGAAGCCATCTGTAACTATTCTCGTGTCGACACGATTTGTAGGCTGCGCAATATGTAGCATTTCTATTAAGTATTTTGGACGACCGGTTCTGATAACTTGGTGGGTTATTGTACATATTTTAAATTCAATTCTCACTTTAATCGGCAGCCAGAGTAAATCGATTAGTATAGGGGTGATCCTTTCTCTAGGTGGGACACCTTTTATTAGTCTTGCTCCTCTGTTTATGTTTTGTAATTTCTTAGGTAGCACTTTTGGTAAATTGTAGATAGAGTTGCAGTAGTCATTCCTGGTAATAACACAGTTTATCACAAGTTTCTTTACGGAATTTTCGTTCAGGTACTTTTTTATAAAAGCAATATTTCTTAGATGATAACCAGCAGTTTTTATTACATTATTTATTTGGGCATTTAGAGACAGGTTACAGTCAAGAAATTACACCTAGATCTCGAACTTTACTAGATATCGGCACCGAGTCATTACTTACTTTACTTTTACGGGTTTATTTCTCGCCCTCCGTCAGACACTAAAAGTCTGTTCAGGCGGGCCTTGGTGTGTGAAAAAATAATTTCTTTCCAGTTAATATTTTGCTCTGTATCGTTATCAGTTATTTCGCTAGCATTTGTATTCAGGCTTAATAGTTTTCAGGTCACTATTGTAACACTTTCTAAAAATATATGTCTTCAGGTTTTTCTTGAAACCAGCCACATTATTGCTATTCTTGACATCGAGTGGAAGTTCGTTGAAGAGTCTCGGTGCAGCATAACTGAACGGTCTTCCTCCTATTGCATGGTTCACACCAATTTCGAACAGTCTATGTGGGTCATCAGCATGTCTAACTCTTACAGCGGCGCTGGTAGCTTCAGGGTAGGGGGACCAAGCAATCACGAAGATATTTAGGCTTATCACTTCTAAGTGCTTTGTGGGTCAACAAGTAAATCTTAAATTCAATTCTAGCCTTAACAGGTAACCAATGTAGATCGATCAATGCAGGAGTTATTCTCTCCCGTAGTTTAATGCCTTTTATCAGTCTAGCCACCCAGTTTTTCACATTTTGAAGCTTTCTTAGTAGTGTATTGGGCAATTTGTAGTACAGAGAATTGCAATAATCAAGCCTTGATATTATGTGACTCATCACTAAAGTTTTTGTACTGCCCTTTGTTAAATATTTTCTAATAAATGCTATGTTTCTCAGGTGATAGTTACACACTTTCACTGTGTTCACAATTTGGTCCCTCATTGACAAATTACAATCTATCAGTACACACAAATTTTTCACAACAGGCATAATCCCAACATCAGCATCCCCAATTTTTATACTTTGAATTAAATGGTAATTCTTCAAAGCCACCTTTGTGCCAAAGAACATACATTCTGTTTTATCATCATTTAATTTGAGCTTTTTCCTCTGCATCCATGTTTTTATTTCAGTCATTATCTCATCAATTTTCTTCTCTGTAGCTTGTGTTGTTGAAATTGAGAGGTAAAACTGAGTATCGTCTGCATATAGTTTTAAAACCCACTTTTTGTTTTTTCAAGATGTGTGATAGCTCGATAGTATATATGTTAAACAAGATAGGGCCCAGAACACTACCCTGTGGTACACCCTTCGTAAGATTCTCTCACTGGATCGGTTTCAGAAACTTCTACAATAGTCTTCCTATTCACTAAGTAAATTTCAGTGCTTCCTCAGTCACTCCAATAGACTTTTAAGTCGTCAAGTAAGTACTCGTGCACAACAGTGTCAAAAGCAGCACTAAGATCTAACATAATCAAAATTTCTAATAGTAGAGTAATGAAACTTGTAGGGATTAACTGTTATTTAAAAAGCTGGAAATTATACAATTTTGGAAGATCCATGCCGAAGGTCAAGGTCAAACGAAATGTCCAATTCACGTAAATCAGCCATAAGTTTGAACATCGTTCTCACAGAGACTAGAAATTTGGTTCATATTTGAGTGTATGAAAATCCACGCCAATTAATTCACATTAAGGTCAAGATCACGGTCAATTACCTGCCTGGGGAAAGATCTGCGTTTTACTAAGTGCCCCTCTAGTTTATCATGTTTGTAACGGTAGACTTTAGACTTGAAAATCGGAAGACTCCGTGTCAATGGCCATTCGAATTTCCCTGAAATTTGTAACTTTGTACAGTAGAACTACTGCTAATATGAAGTCAATTACCAGTCAATGCTTATTGAGAGAGAGAGAGAGAGAGAGAGAGAGAGAGAGAGATAGAGAGAGAGAGAGAGAGAGAGAGAGAGAGAGAGAGAGAGAGAGAGAGAGAAACTTTAATGAAATTCTCTCTAACTTTTTGCCAATTCAGAATTTACTCAACGGTTGAAGTGGTTTGTTTAAAATTGTTTTTGTGCATTTTCTTTTGGTTATACTTTCTTGCTGTTGTCTTTTTTCTGGATTGTAAACTGTGACGTTTTTTCTTATCAAGTTAACATAATTTAATTCGCAATCAGTGTTTGCTATTAAAGCTTCAAAAACTGTAATTGTTTACCAGGTTACTAAACAGTTTTATAAGCTAAGTAGAAAATACTAAAACTGAGATGGTTCCCAAAGTAAACTAAAATGTCTAAGAGGGAGTTTTCCCTTTTCCAAAGCAAAGAAATGACAATCTAACGTTTTTATTATGAAGGAGAGCTTACGGAGTTCATAGTTTCTGTAATATACTTGAGCAATTAGATTATAGTTAGGCAATTTGTAAATGACTGGGAAAGATTGAGATGTGTTGTAGTGTAGATATAAAACTATCATAACATTAATGCTTGCTTTGGAGAGATAGCTATAGTAAGCAGCTCTTCTAGGAGAAGGACACTCCAAAATTAAACCATTGTTCTTTAGTCTTGGGTAGTGCCATATCCTCTGTACCATGGTCTTTCACTGTCTTGGGGTAGAATTCTCTTGCTTGAGGGTACACTCGGGTACACTATTCTATCTAATTTCTCTTTCTATTGTTTTGTTAAAGTTTTTATAGTTTATATAGGTTATGTTTATTTTAATATTGTTACTGTTCTTAAGATATTTTTATTTTTCCTTGTTCCCTTTCCTCACTGGGCTATTTTCCCTGTTAGGGCCCCTGGGCTTTATAGCATCCTGCTTTACCAAATAGGGTTGTAGCTTAGCAATTAATAATAATAATAATAATAATAATAATAATAATAATAATAATAATAATAGCCCGTAATATACTTGAGCAATTAGCTTATAGTTAGGCAATTCGTTAATTTCTTGGGAAGAATTTTGGAAGTCGTGTAGTGTAGAGATAAACTATTATAACAATAATGTTTATTTTGTGAGATATACATTTAGTTTTTCCCTTTTTTACAGATTTTAAAAATTGTAATTTAACATTTTCATATGCCGATAGCTGTTTAAAGTACATTCAGTTTACAATTTCATATTTTAAATAGTTCAATTTTCTTTTCCAGGTGTGTATAGCGGTTTCCATGCAAACTACAAGGGCGATAAATACTTTTAAATTGCATGACTTTCAACTGGAGGAAATAGAATAACTGGAAAATAAACATCTAACGTTGAGCTTGATTTGAAAGTAGAGCTTAAAACAGGAATGGATTTTGAACTATTAAAGTTGGAGGTAAGTTGAAACCCAAGTCATTTTCTAAACATTAACACCAGTTTCATCATTAATGTTTTCGTCTTAAAACATCAGTTTGTCTTATACAATCTCAGGTATTTAGGGTATCAAAGAGTATAATGGGTGTTTAGTGTCAAGTGCACATACTCGTATCACGTAGAAAATAAGGTCTTATTTTCGAAGGCCATTTAGGTGTTTAATCTCGTCGTAGGTTATAGCGACTTTCATGTTGAAATCTGTAGGAAGGAGAGAGAAAGTATGACCCCATCAGGTGAGGATGTGGTCACGCTGTGATGACTAATTTGGAGTTGTTTTATAAATATCTACGATTATATCACAACAGAGTATTGTTCTTCAACTACACAGACTGTACATAACTCTGAGAGAGAGAGAGAGAGAGAGAGAGAGAGAGAGAGAGAGAGAGAGAGAGAATTTGAAACTTTATATTCTTCTTAGCTACAAGGACAAACATTTGAAAAAAAGGATTTTTCTGGGAAATTCAAACTCTGCTCCTTAATGATGATAGTAAAAAATCTTTACTCCACCATTCTAATCATGGATTTTCCAGTAATAAAGAAGTTTTGCATATCTCTGTTGCCTTGGTGAGGACTTCGGGTTTTTCTCTTACCAATTGATATTAGTTTTGCGCTTATCAAAGGTCTTACACAAAATACATGAATATAGGTGACCTTATGTTCACTTGATCTACAGGGACTATTATTATTATTATTATTATTATTATTATTATTATTATTATTATTATTATTATTATAATCCCCACTTGAATATGACGTTGAAAACGAACCTTATAGTTTTATATGGAAATTCGTAATTTCGAGATTATTATGTTTCATTGATTTTTCACTTACAATTTAACCATCGAACTTTTTTTATGTAATAGTGACGTCATAATAACGCAATAGTGATGTAATAGTGACGTAATAGTGACGTAGTAACACTCAACACACACGGAACAAGTGCGAATGTATTAGTGTTGGTGTTAGTGGACCATCCAAGCAGTAGAGGTCACTCCCAGTCAAGTCAAACAAGGGAATTTTTTTCCTTAAAATTGATGGTGTAGCAAATATATATACAGTATATATATATATATATATATATATGCTTACATATGTATATATACACATGTGTACATGTATGTGTGTGTGTGTATATGTATAAATATAGTTCATTCTTCTTATTAGGGTTAGAGTTCTCTGCTTGAGGGTACACTCGGACACACTATTCTATCTTATTTCCCTTCCTCTTGTTTTGTTAAAGTTTTTTATAGTTTATATAAGAGATATTTATTTTAATGTTGCTGTTCTTAAAATATTCTATTTTCCTTGTTTTCTTTCCTCACTGAGCTATTTTCCCTGTTGGAGCCACTAAGGTTATAGCTTCATGCTTTTCCAACTAGGGCTGTAGAATAATAATAATAATAATAATAATAATAATAATAATAATAATAATAACAATAATAATAATAGTGTTTTTACTAGATCATACAATGGGTTTCAACAAAAAGTCCCAAATTATTATTATTATTATTATTATTATTATTATTATTATTATTATTATTATTATTATTATTATTATTATTATCTAAGCTACAACCCTAGCGGGAAAAAACAGGATGCTATAAGCCCCTCAAGGGCTCCAACAGGTAAAATAGCCCAGTGAGGAAAGGAAATAAGGAAATAAACTACGAGAGAAGTTTAAGAACAATAATAACAGATTTAATCTTTGATATATTAACTGTGAAAAACTTCAATATAAGAAGAGAAAGAGAGGCAAGATAGGGATAGTCTGACCGAGTGTATATCTCTATGATTTAAGGAAGATGATATTACCTAAAATTATTTAAAACTAAAAAAAAAAAAAAAAAAAAAACAATGGAGAGAACTATGGGAACGAAGTGTGTAGTGGAGGTCCCTGATTGGTTGAAGCAAATCTTGGACTTTGTCGACCAATTTTAGGGAATTTGTCCCCAAATGGGGAAGTTTTAGCTGTTAGAAGCACACAATTGGGATATTTGCATTTTGTTAAGTATTACTTGTGTATGAATCTCAATACGATTACAATTGCATAAATATATCTTTCAGAGCACATATTATTAGTAACTCTGGTTAGAAAAGCAAGAGGCTATAAGCCCAAGGGCTCCAACAGGGGAAAATTGTCCGCTGAGGAAAGGAAATAAGAAAACACCAAAAAAAAAAAAAAAAAAAAAAAAAACCCTTGTTTGAGAAAATCTATATTTCGTTAGTGGTTTCATAAACACTATGATTAAGAGTAAATATATAGTTTATTATGTTTATATAAAAGGCAACAGAATATAATTTGTATTATCATCTTAAAGAATGCAAAAATGTTAAAGAATACTAGGGGGAAATACCTCTGATCTAGGGATATTTTAGTGCATGTCTAGGGATGTTTTTGATAGCTCTAGAAGAAGATTCAGTCTGCCATAGACACGGTCAGAAAAGGACTTGTCTTTTAACTAGTGCTGTGAAAAAATAAGTGAAAGGGTAAGGAGTCCCGTAATGGACTTGAAGGGGTTTATTTATTTATTTTCTGGTGGATGTTTAATCAATTTAAATGTTAGATATTTGAAATACCCAGTCATTTCCTTTAGAAGGTCTTATATTGTCGAAAGGAATTTCATATTGGTATTGTAAAATTGGTTTTTTAGCTCCTGTAAAGGTCCTAATTTGTGAATGTTTTTTGTAAGAGACTTTCCAAGTGGCTTTTTGTATTATTAATGTGGTTTTGAGTTCAATAAGGAACAGTATAATTGATTTTAATCACAGTTAATTAAATAAATTTAATAATTACCAGAACCTGTGTTTGCCCAAAAAGACTAAAATTCTCTATTGGCATCAGGAGAGGAATTTAGAAAGAAGGCCTTATCTTAGTAAAGTCTGGTCAATGTTCTATTAAAAAAAATCAATAGGTTTTAATTACACATTTCTTTTAGAAATGAAGATAAATTGATAGATTTTTCCCATTTTAAGATGTTGTGATTATTATTATTATTATTATTATTATTATTATTATTATTATTATTAATACGACTAGCTAAGTTACAACCCTAGCTGGAAAAGCAAGATGCTATAAGCCCAAGGGCTCCAACAGGGAAAAATAGCTCAGTGAGGAAAGGAAATAGGAAAATAGTAAGAAAAACTTGTATAAATCGTGCTTATTCTTTTAATTTGTGAAAGTGTATAA
>NC_090729.1:118127018-118135053 GCF_036898095.1 Palaemon carinicauda
TGGGGGGTAGGTTCCCTAGTCTGTTTTTCAGCCAGTCAGGCAAAAGTGGTTTTCAACATATTTATTCTTCAGGCTCACATTTCAATATGTGGGCAGACCCACCTGTAATGAGTCTCTTTAATAACCTTTTTGACAATATGAATTGATTGCAAATAACAAAAAAAAAAAAAAAAAAAAAAAATTCCGTAGTGTCAAATACTTCGTTCTTTTCAGTGTATAGTCGATACTTTCCTTTCAGTTTTCAAATCTTTTCTGTCTTGCCGCTAGTACCATTACCAAGTATCCTGTTTTTAGTATTATTATTATTATTATTATTATTATTATTATTATTATTATTATTATTATTATAACATTCGATCTTGTAATATTACTTATAATATTATCCCTACATTTGGGAATATATCCTTAGATTTGGGGATTTTGGATGACTGGTGACGATATTCTGTACATATTTCTATGAAGAAGAAAAAGAAGA
This sequence comes from Palaemon carinicauda, assembly GCF_036898095.1. Taxonomy (NCBI): domain Eukaryota; kingdom Metazoa; phylum Arthropoda; class Malacostraca; order Decapoda; family Palaemonidae; genus Palaemon; species Palaemon carinicauda. The sequence continues at coordinate 118,127,494 of NC_090729.1, forward strand.
ATAAACCTTTATATTGTTGCAATTAGTTTAATTGCAGTTACATGAAGTATAGTGAGTAATTTCTATATATAAAGGAAATTATATTTCTGGAAATGGGGATTTTTGGGTGGGTTTTGGGGATTATTTATCACGAGTTTTAGGGAATTTTAGACTAACCCATTTGGCAGCGCTGGAACTCATTGTACTTCGGGACTCGGGAGTGTAGAAGAGCTTGCTAAGGTGAGCTAGTGGTGAAAAAATAGGATTTATTTATATTTTCTTCATATTAAGGTGGTGTTCTTGGCCTTTTATTAATGGTAGAGGTTTTATTAATAATTTTGTAGTCAAGATAAGAAGTAAAAGATCGAAGTGTTGAATATTTCCGACATATGGGTTAGCCATTCTTCGTTTTAAACAATTTTGTCTTTTTAATTTGTGCGAATATTCCGACTTTTCCGAAGACGACGGCTGTTCATATTATCGAAATTACAGTGCTAATCAATAATTTCGTCTTATAATTGGTTGATAATTACGAGAAGGGGCCTTTTATAAGTAGATAATTACCCAGGAATTATCCGTGTCATTTTCGAAGAGAGCGTAATTTTTTTTTCTACAAGAAAAAGTATTTTTTTTCCTAGGTTACATTGCTCTGTAATACAGTAAAATAATACCATTCTAAATATACTCCTTTTACGTTTATATATTGAAAGTGATTTTCTCAATAGTGTAAATCAAGTATAAATGACTTACATATCTAACCCATTTACTGGTATAAATAGGCTATGTAAATATATAAAAGATATGAAATATATATACTGTACATACATCGTATGAATACCAACACGTTAACAAAGGTATTTTAAGTTTATGCAACAATGTGCAAAATTTTCAAATTTTGCACATACTTCAGCCGTCTCCGTTAACAATTTCGTTGGTGTTCAGGTTAAGTGTCAGCCACGTCCACCGACCCCTTATTTCTATTCAGTTATTTTATGGCCCTTAATTTGTTTTAACTTTATTGAATAACCAAATTTAATTTTCCTTGAAATAATTACTTGAATTATTGCTGTAATAGTATTATTTTTTTTTTTTTGAGAAATATTGTAGCCTACCAAGCTTTTCACGTAAGTTTTAGAATGTTTTAGATTTTTCTTTTTCTTTTTAGAAAATTTCTATTATTAATTATGGAAGTTACGGCTACAACCCTAGTTGGAAAAGCAGGATAATGGAAGCCCAAGGGCTCCAACAAGGAAAAAAATAGCCCAGTGAGGAGAGGAAATGAGGAAATAAACTGCATGGAAAGAATCAATAATTGTACCTTAGCTAATAATAATAATAATAATAATCATACTTTGGCTTTTCACGGAACGTTTAGGATGTATTTTGGTATTAGGAATTTACTTTTTACCCGGAATACTTGCAAATTATGGGTATGTACAGTAGCTGTGTTAGTTTCCCGGCGGTATTTTACGTTTTTACGATCATATACCGTTTATTAACACAGTACAGACACCATTTACTTTGTTTTACTTTGCCAATTTAGGGATATTTTTTTTTGTCCATTTTTGCTGGAAACAGACACGACGAACGAACATTGTCCGGTTATTATTATTATTATTATTATTATTATTATTATTATTATTATTATTATTATTATTACTAGCTAAGCTAAAACCCTAGTTGGAAAACCAAGATGCTATAAGCCCAAAGGCTCCAACAGGGAAAAATAGCCCAGTGAGGAAATGAAATAAGGAAATGCTTTTAATGAGTCTCTCTCGCTCTCTCTCTCTCTCTCTCTCTCTCTCTCTCTATGTCAATGCTACGAACTCAATGCTTTTAATGAGTCTCTCTCTCTCTCTCTCTCTCTCTCTCTCTCTCTCTCTGTCAATGCTACGAACTCAATGCTTTTAATGAGTCTCTCTCTCTCTCTCTCTCTCTCTCTCTCTATGTCAATGCTACGAACTCAATGCTTTTAATGAGTCTCTCTCGCTCTCTCTCTCTCTCTCTCTCTCTATGTCAATGCTACGAACTCAATGCTTTTAATGAGTCTCTCTCGCTCTCTCTCTCTCTCTCTCTCTCTCTCTCTCTCTCTCTGTCAATGCTACGAACTCAATGCTTTTAATGAGTCTCTCTCGCTCTCTCTCTCTCTCTCTCTCATGTCAATGCTACGAACTCAATGCTTTTAATGAGTCTCAATCTCTCTCTCTCTCTCTCTCTCTCTCTCTCTCTCTATGTCAATGCTACGAACTCAATGCTTTTAATGAGTCTCTCTCGCTCTCTCTCTCTCTCTCTCTCTCTCTCTCTCTCTCATGTCAATGCTACGAACTCAATGTTTTTAATGAGTCTCTCTCGCTCTCTCTCTCTCTCTCTCTCTCTCTCTCTCATATCAATGCTACGAACTCAATGCCTTTTAATGAGTCTCTCTCGCTCTCTCTCTCTCTCTCTCTCTCTCTCTCTATGTCAATGCTACGAACTCAATGCTTTTAATGAGTCTCTCTCGCTCTCTCTCTCTCTCTCTCTCTCTCTCTGTCAATGCTACGAACTCAATGCTTTTAATGAGTCTCTCTCGCTCTCTCTCTCTCTCTCTCTCTCTCTCTCATATCAATGCTACGAACTCAATGCTTTTAATGAGTCTCTCTCGCTCTCTCTCTCTCTCTCTCCTCTCTCTCTCTCTCTCTCATATCAATGCTACGAACTCAATGCCTTTTAATGAGTCTCTCTCGCTCTCTCTCTCTCTCTCTCTCTCTCTCTCTCTGTCAATGCTACGAACTCAATGCTTTTAATGAGTCTCTCTCTCTCTCTCTCTCTCTCTCTCTCTATGTCAATGCTACGAACTCAATGCTTTTAATGAGTCTCTCTCGCTCTCTCTCTCTCTCTCTCTCTCTCTCTCTCTCTCTATGTCAATGCTACGAACTCAATGCTTTTAATGAGTCTCTCTCGCTCTCTCTCTCTCTCTCTCTCTCTCTCTCTCATGTCAATGCTACGAACTCAATGCTTTTAATGAGTCTCTCTCGCTCTCTCTCTCTCTCTCTCTCTCTCTCTCTCTCATATCAATGCTACGAACTCAATGCCTTTTAATGAGTCTCTCTCTCTCTCTCTCTCTCTCTCTCTCTCTATGTCAATGCTACGAACTCAATGCTTTCAATGAGTCTCTCTCACTCTCTCTCTCTCTCTCTCTCTCTCTCTCTATGTCAATGCTACGAACTTAATGCTTTTAATGAGTCTCTCGCTCTCTCTCTCTCTCTCTCTCTCTCTCTCTCTCTCTCATGTCAATGCTACGAACTCAATGCTTTTAATGAGTCTCTCTCGCTCTCTCTCTCTCTCTCTCTCTCTCTCTCTCTCTCATATCAATGCTACGAACTCAATGCCTTTTAATGAGTCTCTCTCTCTCTCTCTCTCTCTCTCTCTCTCTCTCTCTCTATGTCAATGCTACGAACTCAATGCTTTTAATGAGTCTCTCTCGCTCTCTCTCTCTCTCTCTCTCTCTCTCTCTCTCATATCAATGCTACGAACTCAATGCCTTTTAATGAGTCTCTCTCTCTCTCTCTCTCTCTCTCTCTCTCTCAAGAAGAAAATAATTACTGAAATTTCTCAAGCGATGGATGATTATTCAGTCTAAAAATTTATCAGAAAACACGATTTTTTTTTCGAAAATACCATCGCTGATCAAATATGAATAAGATCCTAATTAAATTATTCAAATGTCGGTCTATAGACGACAGTAGTTCGCTCATTATATATGGCATAACGCTTACCTGAAGGGCTATTGCTTCTAAATTTGTTTTTTGTTTCGGTCTGTCAAAGCAAAGGTTGTTACCCACAGTTTTGCTCATGTTGGGAAGGTGGGTAAACATGTCTACAGTGTTACGTAAATGTAAAGGTAATTCTTAAATTAAATACTTCCATTTTAGACTGTTTATAAACAATCTACGTTTGTAGTGGCTGATGTGGTAACGTCTATTAATAGTTAAGGTAGTTAAGATTCCAGCAATCCATAAAATGACAGAACTATGTCCTTTAAAGGCTTAAAGGTCGCTCATGAATGGCAGAGGCAAGGGACAGTGACATTGCCCTAGCAAGCAGGACAATGCCCTAGAGACTGACCATATATTATATGATCAGCGCCCAAGCCTCCCCTCCACCCAAGCTAGGACCAGGGAGGGCCAGGCAGTGGCTGCTGATGACTCAGCAGATAGAGCTATAGGCTTTCCAAACCCCATATCCTTAGCTCACAAGGATGGTGAGGTTACAGACACCAGAAGAAACTATCGACCTTGAGCATCCCTCGAAACCCATGTCAGCAGAACGCCATGCGGGAACGTTACCAATAGGCTACCACAACAAGGTCGATAGTTAAGAATGAAAGGAGGGGGATGGCTATTGATCTATCTGGCGAGCCATATGCAGTCAGTGCCTGGTCCTCCCTGGTCCTAGCTTAATGGAGATCCAGTAACGTTCTATAGTTTGGATTCATACATTTTTGCCTATACAATCTAGCACTGGAGCCTGGGAGGTCAATTAACTCTCGTTTGACGGAAGGCGGAGCGAGGTATGATTTCAGTGGACACTCTTTGCATATCATAATCAGTTTCATACTTGATCCTAATTATGTATTTATCTCTTTTACAGATATTGTAATAAACTGCCAACTGAAATGAAGGACCTAAAGGGAGCAATTGAATTGAAGAAGAAACTAAAGACATTACTTTTCACAAGATCATATGCTTTGGAAGATGCTACAATCAAAGAATTGTATAAGTTATAATGAAAATGTTTCGTTTGATGATTAATATGGACCCAAAGAGAAGTAGTAGTTCACTCGACTTCAGTGGAGGGTTGGATTTAAACCCTAAACAAGTAAGAGTAGGGTTCCCCTGCAGTATAGGACCTGAAAAGCAGTCCTTGAAGTAAGGTAAATAAAGAGGGTATTATTGAGACTTTGCTATTGACTATTTTTTGGTAATTAATAAACCCAGTCGTTAATGATGGTCCCCCAGGAGACACGAAGTCGATTTAAGAACAAGATTGCATTTTATTTATTATCAAATCTTGTATTCTGTGAATGTAAATATCCTTCTGTATCTCCTGGCTGGTGACGTCTGCATGTGGAAACATGGCGGTGGGACATATTAAAGGATTTCGGCTCCTTTAATGTAACACAAGCATGTGGCATCAGTACTGACTGGTTGGTTGCGTAGATTTCAGTACTTGATATTTCAGTCATTTAATCTTTTCTAGTTTATTGTGTCTATAACGAATGGATTGGTGATAAATTTTCAGATGTTAATAGAAAAGGTTTCAACATTTGACTGGTAAGAAAAAAATTTTGAGATTGAATAATAACCATTTTTATAGGAATAATAATGGTATATTTTCTTCTAACCCCCCCCCTCTCTCTCTCTCTCTCTCTCTCTCTCTCTCTCTCTCTCCAAGAACAAAGCTAGGGATATTAACCTCTCTCTCTCTCTCTCTCTCTCTCTCTCTCTCTCTCTCCTCTCTCTCTCCCTCCAAGAACGAAGCTAGGGATATCAACCTTTTCTCTCTTCTCTCTCTCTCCAAGAACGAAGCTAGGGATATCAACCTTTTCTCTCTTCTCTCTCTCTCTCTCTCTCTCTCTCTCTCCAAGAATGAAGCTAGGGATATCAACCTTCTCTCTCTCTCTCTCTCTCTCTCTCAGAACGATAGCTAGGCTAATAGCTTTTTATCTCTCTCTCTCTCTCTCTCTCTCTCTCTCTCTCTCTCCGTCTTGTGGTCTGTCCAGTTTCGATGGCTTAATTACTGGAATCCAGAGTATGGGAACCATCCCTATGAACGGGGGAGCTTCTAATCATGTTATCACATCAACTCCACACAACAGTCTAAGCTGTTTCATCTTTCATAAATGTATAGTTATATTCATTATTCATGTTTAATTTTGATTGTACTTGGAATAAAATCGAAGCCATTTTCAGAGGTGTAAAGACTTATTTAAATTAACGTTAAGATAATTTTTGAATGAAAAACTTTTTCAAATAATTTTTAGCTCAAAACTGTGGGTAATGTTACAGATGTTGAACAAGAGAGTTTATGATTGTGAAGACGGATGTCCCCCACCTCGCTAGTCACGGCTGGTTTGCCCACGGGAAATTGTCCTTGCCAGGCCATAATGTTCCCCCATTTTTTTTCCATTTTTATAGGCCTATAGGCCTCTTTTTTTTCATTTGGCCTTACGAATCATTAGCTGTGTTTCCTCATTTCGCGGCTTGAACGATCTCCCTGGTTTCATCGACGTCATACGCAAGGTTTTAACTTTTAAAGTAATTACTTTAGTTTGAGGTCATTTGTATGGTTTCAAAGTGAATCTAAGGTAATTTCTGTTTTACTAGATATAAACTTGAGGAAATTCGAACAGATTTAAGGTAATCTAAGGTAAAAAGCATTATCATCTAAGGTAATGTATAGAACAAATTGGCAAATCTGATAAATATTTAGATTATCAAGGTTGTGGTGGCCGATGTGGTAACGTCCCTGGCTGGTGAACGTCAGACTTGGGTTCGAGTCCCTCTCAACTCGTTAGTTTCTTTGGTATCTGCAACCTTATCCTTATGAGCTAAGGATTTTGGGTTCGGGGGAGCCTATATATCTGCTAAGTCATCAGCAGCCATTGCCAGGCCCTCCTTGGTCCTAGCTTGGGTGGAGAGGGGGCTTTGGTGCTGATCATGTGTATATATGGTCAGTCTCTAGGGCATTGTCCTGCTCGATAGGGCAATGTCACTGTCCCTTGCCCCTGTCATTCATGAGTGGCCTTTAAACTGTTAAATAATTGGTCAGGAACCGGGTATGATAGTTCGTAGGTGAAGCCTTACCCACTAACAAGGCTGGCTCGCTCTCTCTCTCTCTCTCTCTCTCTCTCTCTCTCTCTCTCTCTTTTTTTTTTTTTCTTTTCTTTTTTTAAACTCTCTCTCTCTCTGTTTTATCTCTCTCCCTCTCTTTTTTAATCTCTCTTTTTTCATCTCTTTTTTTTTACTCTCTCTCTCTCTCTCTCTCTCTCTCTCTCTCTCTCTTTTTTTTAATCTTTCTTTTTTTATCTCTCTCTCTCTTTTTTTTGTTTAATCTCTCTCTCTCTTTTTTTTTAATCTCTCTCTCTCTCTCTCTTTTTTTAATCACTCTCCCTCTCTTTTTTTAATCTCTCTCTCTTTTTAATCTCTCTCTCTCTTTTTTAATCTTTTTTTTTTTAATCTCTTTCTCTCTCTCTCTCTCTCTCTCTCTCTCTCTTTTTGTTTAATCTCTCTCTCTTTTTTCAATCTCTCTCTCTTTTTTTTAATCTCTCTTTCTTTTTTTAATCTCTCTTTTTTTTAATCTCTCTCTCTTTTTTTAATCTCTCTCTCTCTCTCCTCTCTCTCTCTCTCTCTCTTTTTTTTTTATCTCTCTCCCTCTCTTTTTTTTTATCTCTCTCTCTCTCTCTCTCTCTCTCTCTCTCTTTTTTTTTTTTAATCTTTCTTTTTTTTAATTCTCTCTCTCTCTCTCTCTCTCTCTCTCTCTCTTTCTTTTGTTTAATCACTCTCTTTTTTTTTTAATCTCTCTCTCTCTCTCTCTCTCTCT
>NC_090729.1:118135553-118153053 GCF_036898095.1 Palaemon carinicauda
TATATATATCCTGACGGCTTTATGGCCCCAAGGTTCAGAGAATAAAAAGTTCTTCCATAGGTCACATAAAATAAGTAAGGAAAGGTTTAATTTCAAAACAGAACAAAAATTAACACTTTGATATTTAATATTGAAACGTTATACATAATTTCGTTAATCCCTTTCTTACCGCATAAACCGGGAAAAACTCAAACAATACCAAAATCAATAAACCTTAATATACTAAATTTCAAATATAAGTTACGTTATCAGTTTCACTAAGGTTCACTCAAGATTTATATAAAAGAACATTAATACATTACAAAAACTGAAGAATAAGAAGACAGCTACTGCAATAGGACACTTATCACAGTAGAGGACCAGGTGAGACTAACTATGCATGAAATAGGTGGTCCCAAGAAAACTTAAAGAAGGCGGGAAAAAAAATACAGTCAGGGATTTTTAAAACAGGTACAGAAATGAACTGTACATTTCCACAAAAAATTAAAATTAGAGGTATATACAAAATTAAGATGCCATTCCGGCAGATTGGTGACAATATATATATATATATATATATATATATATATATATATATATATATATATATATATATATATATATATATATATATATATATATATATATATATACTGTATATTTATATCTATATACACACATACACACACACACACACACACATATATATATATATATATATATATATATATATATATATATATATATATATATATATATATATATATATATATATATATATATATAACAATGAAAGGAAATATGAAATTACTCAATTGGAGCTGGTAATGTCTTTTTATTAGTGAGCTTAATGAAATCACAATGTGAATAAATATACAAATCTATCGTATTTATAGAAAAGAGTGGGATCATTTCGCTGGCTGTTTCTTGACGATTCCAGATAAGTCGAATTTTAGAGAAGACAATAATTCATGATTAACTAAAACCCGATCAGGAGCCAGGCTTAGATTAATAGCAATATCTTCAATGTTAGTAAACTCATGCTCTATGTGAATATGTAATAATCTCATAGTTTTACATCATCTTTCTATTTTCTTTTGTTTCGTAAAGAATACAAATAGAAAATTATTTCAAATAAAAAACTGAAAAATAATTATCTTACATTTGCGCATTTTTGCCAGTAAATTCTCCCGTTTTAAAGCAAAATGGAATATAGTCTGGAGAAATATGATTACGTCTGCTGAACAGTTGTTTCGAAAATGGTATCCAAGCTCACGCATTATTATAGATAAGTGATTAGAATCATTTTCCATATCATGAGTGATATGAGTGATAACGACTCGCTAATTGTTCAACTCTGGATGCGAATTTTCGTTAATGCTGGAATCAAGGTTATGACGTAGGCGTCATGATAAATGATATAAAATTCTAAAGACTAGAAGCTCGCCATATTATAGCTAAAGTATAAAATTAAGCGCTATTACAAAACGATCAATCTGCTGTTTCGACTACACCTAATGGTCTCTGGAAATCAAAATGATAATATTTTGATTTCCATATCTATTATGTTTTGTGAATTCTATTTCGTTTTTTTAAAGTGTTCTGCGCATTTGTTCTGACTTTGATATTACTCTTTTCTCATGTCATTCATTTAATGTTTTAATTTCTTAATTTTTAATTCAATGTATTTGGATTAATTATTTATTTTTTAGTGTATTTCATCCACATAACTTTTTAAGTATTTCGATGTATTTGTTATAATCCTTGCCTTTTTAAGAGAATTTCATTGACTTAACGTGATTACGTCTATTGATTTGTGTTTATGTTCACTTCTTTAGCTCCGATGATGGGAAATGTTGTTCCCGAAAGCTTAGCAAATAAACTGTCCAAATGCTGAAGTATCTGCTTTCCTTTGCCTTTCTACTAAACCTCAAACTTTTTAACTATATATATATATATATATATATATATATATATATATATATATATATATATATATATATATATATATATATATATATATATATATATATATATAGAGAGAGAGAGAGAGAAAGAGAGAGAGAGAGAGAGAGAGAGAGAGAGAGAGAGAGAGAGATACTCTATGTATATATATATATATATATATATATATATATATATATATATATATATATATATATATATATATATATATATATATATATATATATATATATATATATATATATATATATATATATATATATATATATATATATATATATATATATATATGTACGTATATATATGTATATATATATAAATATATATATATATATATACATATATGCATATATCTTTAGCCGTTAATAGTCCTTTGAAGGACAAATATTTCCTTCCACACCCGTCTTTTTACGTTCTTTCTATCCCATTCTATATAAGCAAGTTTTTTTTTAGCCCGTGAATCCATTGTTTTCTCTTCCTTGAACTTCTTCGTTTGTAATCTCTAGGAACCCAATTTTGTTATTCATTTTGTCCCTCTATTTTCTGTTATTCTCATTATATGTCCTGTCCATGTCCACTTCTATTTATGGTATGTTAGAATTTATTCTACTTTAGTTTGCTCTTGCATCCATGTTGGGAATTCCTTTTTTTGTCGCTTAGCGTCAATCCTATCATTATTCTATCCATAGCCCTTTGAATTGTAACTAGCTTATGTACTACGGCTTTATTAAGGCTCCAGGTTTCTAATGTATAAATTATTACTGGTGGGACCGTCTTTATTAAGTACTTTTCTTTTTAGAGGAAATAGCATTTTAATTTTCATAATCTCATTTTGTTTACCAAAAGCTCTCCATCCTATGCTTATTATTTTTCTTAATTTCAGTCTCAAATCCTAGGAAAACACTTATTGTCTGTCCTATGTAAGAATATTCGTATAAAAATCTCTAAAAGTTCGTTCATAACACTTATTTGTTCTCTCTGTATTTTCATTTAACATTATCTTAGTTTTACCCATACTCATTTCCATTCCTTCCTTTCTGCATTCTCTATTTAAATCTTCTATCATCTTTTGAAATTCCTCCCATGGTTTTCTAAATAGATCTGTTATCGACAAATATTAAGGTGTTAAGTTATTCCCGTCAAAGCTAATTCCTACATTTTCCCAACCTAATTTCATAAGATTCTTCTGGGTACGCTGCGGGTGATTCAGGAGAGATGGGGTCTCCCTGTCTAACTCCCTTCTGAATCTGAATTTTCTTACTATATTTATATAGTTTTACCTGTGCATATATCTTCAAGTGTTCTAACTTAAGATTCATCTATTCCTTGCTTTTGAAGGACTTTCAATACCACTGAAGGTTTGACATAATCGAAAGCTTTTTCTTAGTCTATAAATGCCATAAATGGTGTTTTGTTATTCTCTGTTGATTTCTACATTAGCTTGTTAATTACATGGATATTGGTCAATTGTTGAATACCCACTTCTATGACCTGCCTGGTCTCTTAGTTGATTAGATTCTAGCTGTCTTTTTATTCGGCCTAGTATGAAGTTAGTGAACTTATCAGGCAGTAATTTTTCAAATCTTTTTGTTTCCCTTTTTTGTGAATTAATATAATGATGAAGTTTTCCAAGCTGTAGGTATAAACCACTCTTGCAGACATTTTGTGTACTGTTCAGCGACTTTTACTATATGAAACCTCTTCCAACTATTATTGAACAAGTTGTAAAGCCATCTTTTCCTGTGTTGCATCTTTCTATGTTTTTTTTTTTTTTTTTACTTATTTCTACTGGGAAAGTTATTTCTTAAATCACTATTTTGGAGTATTTTATAGAAATTCTCGGCATTTTTTATTAGTCAGTCTCTTTTGTTGATAATATTTCCAATTTCATCCTATAAAGCGAATACCTGTTGATGACCTGCTCTAAGTTTTCTTTCCATTAACTTGATGCTTCATCTTTTCTTTAGTGTTTCCTCAATTTTAATCAATTTTATGTATTGTTTATTATTTTGGATAATTCTGATAATTCTATTTATCTCTCCTCGATTTTACTCTTGTTTCCAATCTTTTCCTTATTAGATTTTTTGGTATTTTCTGAGTGTTCATTGATCTTGTTCAGGAACGTTTCCACATATCTCTTGGTGATTCTAATACAAATTTAGTTATATTACTATTCTTTTCTTCTCTACTTGCTTCCATTTCATCACGTACCTAGGAGTACCTAGTTTGTATTGCTAAACTAAACTCATCAGACATTTTTCATATTATAGAAATATTTATTTTCTTTCGTAAAATTATTTTTCTCTTCCTTTTCCTTATATCTAGATGAATTTCATTTCTGATCAGTTTATTGGTGCTTGACATTAACTTGTTTAACACTGTTATATCTTTAACTAAGTTAATATGCATGTGTATGTATATATATATATATATATATATATATATATATATATATATATATATATATATATATATATATATATATATATATATATATATATATATATATATATATATATATATATATATATATATAACATATATATATACACACACACATATATATATATATATATATATATATATATATATATATATATATATATATATATATATATATATATATATATATATATATATATATATATATATATATATATATATATATATATATGTATATATATGTATGTATGTATGTATGTATGTATGTATATCAGGTCCAGTATTCTAGGATTGTATCTTTTAATACATTGATAGAAAATAATTATTTCCGATTTAATACTCTAGTCAATTTCAACCACTTCCTCTCTTCCCTTTTACAATGTATGTATCAACGCCATGTGTATATATCAGTATCATTACAGTTTCTTATGTTTTTTATGATCTGATGGTGTGCATAATTATATTGCTAAAGTAAACGGATTTGTTTAATTTGCTGATTTTATTGAAACTATTATATTTTGGAAGGAGTAAGATCAATTATCAGAAAACTCTGATAAAGCTGCTTTACCAGTTAGCTTTTGTTCTGTTCAGTATCTGGAACAAAACTCCTATCTATTGAAAGAAGAAATTTGAATGCATTTACAATGAGATTTTGTTGCTATCATTTCTATTCAATATCACGTATTATTGAAAATTGATATGATTAACAGTTCTACAAGGCATGATAACTATAATTGTTAAATGATTTTGCCGGTTCTAAATGTAACATATGTTTTTAAAAATACATGAGATTTTAATTTGCTAAGTAACTAGAAAGGTGTAGTACATAGGATGAAGTAAAATGAAAATAAAAAAAGATTAAAAAGTTAAAATCAAATAAATGAAAAATAAGTCTTTTCTCCGGAGAAATTTCTAATATGAAGAAATTAAAAGTGTCATGAAATGAAGCGTTGATTTTACGAAAATCTTCAAACTTTAATAAAACCGAAACTAAATAATCATCGTCTTCGATTCAATAGCTGCCACAAGAGAATGTGGTAAAATGTGGAAGATTGAAATCACCCTCTCTCTCTCTCTCTCTCTCTCTCTCTCTCTCTCTCTCTCTCTCTCTCTCTCTCTCTCTCTCTCTCTCTCTCTCTAAGGGGTAAAAATTTGATTTCTGAGCTGGAGATAAAGAGATTGTGTTTCTGATATGAACCAAGTTGGGAGAAGTGAAGAGACTAACTACAATTCGACGAGGCGAGAGTTGCTGTAGGCTGAACATTGAATGGAAGGATGCAGGCACTCAAATAATTACAGATGTGACTCAGAGGTAGTAAACTGATCAGGTTTCCCGGGTATGTATAGTCCTGTACTATAAGTAATTGTAGAGATTACGGCTGAAATCTTTTCTATATATTATTAGAATGCTGTTATTGCATCATACATTTTCACTCTGCAATATTCAATTATAAGGTGAAAATAGTTTCAAAAACATAAAAAAAAAATAGTACTAAAATAGCTTAAAATTGCGTCCCCTTCCGTGTGGTGTCTTATAGCGGCCCCGGGCCCCCAGCTGCTTTGGTCATGTTTTCCACCACCCACCCCCAACCCCCCTTTTTTTTTAAATTGGGGGATCTGCGCTTGCCTTGGTAAGATCTGTCGGAAAAAAATAGGAACACAGATGCTATAATCAATTTATCAATACCAGCAACTAAAAAACAGGCTCCAATAACTAGTTTCTTTAGTTAGAGACGAAGTTGTCTAAAAACTATCTATAAATTAGAGGCCATAATGATTCAGGAGTCAGTGCTATTGTTACCCGATTTTAGCAATGAATTAAGCGATTGATATCAGTTACATTGGCTTAGAAAGACTCCTGATCTCAGAAGCGAACGGAACGAGACACCAGTTGCGGATTTTTCTAAGAAGCTGAATGGAGCTCAGGAAAATGACTTAACTGTTGAGTAGGAATTGTTTATTGTAGTTTTAGCCTTGCAACACTTCGAGAATTTTGTACGTAACAGAACTGTTTTAACTGTGTATACTGATCACAGATCATTAGTTTATTATTTTGGAGAAATCTAAAAATAAGAATAAACGTCGCATGCGTTGGCAAAGTCTATATTATAATCTGAAGATAGTTCAGATAAGGGGAAAGAATGATGCAATAAAAACTTTGGAATGAGACGATCGTTGGATTTAAAGTGTGAAGTGAACGTGTTTTGCTGGTGCCGAGTTCAAGAGCAATGTATGTAGAATTATTCTTCATTTCAGAGATAAATTTGGTTTTTGTTTTTTCGTCTAACTTTAATGTTAAAGCAACTTGAATAAATAGTAAAACCATATCTCGTTTCCAAAAGCAGAAATTCAGCTGGTGCTTGATGGCAGCACTTCGGAGGTGAACAGAGTTTCCAGGATATATTTTTTCCGTATTAAAAGGTCACCACATATCTGGTCCAGATTGCACCAGATGACTTGCTCTAGAAGCGTCCATGGCATCACCGAAGTGAGAGTCTTGAAGGAAATCAATTAGGATGAAGAACAAAAAGCAAAAAAAAAAAAAAAATGGATATACTGTATATTGTATGTTGCGAGAAGATACTGTCTGGAGATAGGAACGAGATATGAAAGAAAGCATTAAGAAAAGATGTCAGGCTGGACAGACTTGGGTTCCGACGGGAGTCAGCCCTCCAGACGTCATACTGTACACCAAGGTCTATGGTTAAAGTCCAATAAACATTATGCTTTGGAAAACCTTAGATGTTCGTGAAATGAAAACATTATTTGAAAACCCAGCAGACAGCGGACGTGAAACTTATGCTTTTGCTGATGCTTCACATCTTGTAAAACTTATTCCGAATAATTATATAGATCCTGGTTTTACATTAAATGAAAACACGTACGTAAACAGTGGTCCAGTGAGAGAACTTTTAAGAAGAAGTGTCATATTGATTTTCATGAAGGAATTGGGGACAAGAACTTTTCAGGAAATGATAAGGAATCCTTAGACTTAGAAACTGCTATAGAAGAAAAAGAGGGACTAGAATATTTAGGTGGTTCCCACAATACCCGAAATTAGGGTTGAAAGAAGTGGCTGAGGGCGATGCCTCTTGGATTGGGGTAGTAAGCGAAGGAAGAGGCTGTCTAGTGAAACCAAGCAAAGAATTTATTAGAGAGCTAAAAATCCTGGAGAAAATGTTTAATTATCACCACGGCAAGAAAACCCTGAAACCCGGTAGGGATACAATTAACTCCCTATCTCCATATATAGAGAGACAAATAACATTGCCTGAGAAGTTTATCTTATTTTGTTCGGTGTCGAACATTTTTCAGGATTAGGGTATTAAATATAATAATTTCTCAGAGTAAGGGTGCGAAAAAGAAAAAAAAATAAAGAAAACATTTTCACAACCTACTTCCTTTTATATAGTCAACAGCATAAGAAAGTATTACTATGTCCTATATGATTTTTGGTGTATATATTCATATATTCCAATAACAAATATTCAATAGAATATCATCAAATCTATCTTTAAACATGTATTCTGATTTACCCCAATTTAACGCTGATAACAGAGAATTCTAATGTACATTAAGTACCCAAAATGCCCCGACTCTGTACAGTAGTCGGATACGTGATGACGTCACGAATTTCCAGCGACATATGGAAACTCAGGTTTTAATCCGATCTAAGCTGCGCTTGCAAAGACCTTGTATTCTATAGGCCTTGCTGTACACATATCTCCAAAACGTTGTTGCCCTGTCCGACGCAGAGACTGGGATGTCCTCCGGTAAAAGACGGACGAAGAGAAGCAGTTCATAGCACTTGTGCGATGTCCTCAATCAAGCCTACAGTCCCCACCGACCGGACCAGCAACATTTCCGCAACTAAAGAGTTATTATTATTATTATTATTATTATTATTATTATTATTATTATTACTTTCTAAGCTACAACACTAGTTGGAAAAGTAGGATGCTATAAGCCCAGGGGCCCCAACAGGGAAAATAGCCCAGTGAGGAAAGGAAAAAGTGAAGAATAGAATACTTCAAGAAGAGTAACATCATTAAAATAAATATCTCCTTTATAAACTATATAAACTTTAACAAAACAAGAGGAAAAGAAATTAGATAGAATAGTTTGCCCGAGTGTACCCTCAAGC
Source organism: Palaemon carinicauda (assembly GCF_036898095.1). Taxonomy (NCBI): domain Eukaryota; kingdom Metazoa; phylum Arthropoda; class Malacostraca; order Decapoda; family Palaemonidae; genus Palaemon; species Palaemon carinicauda. The sequence continues at coordinate 118,144,084 of NC_090729.1, forward strand.
AAGAGAACTCTAACCCAAGACAGTGGAAGACCATGGTACAGAGGCTATGGCACTACCCCAAACTAAAGAACAATGGTTTGATTTTAGTGTCCTTCTCCTAGAAGAGCTGCTTACCACAGCTAAAGTCTCTCTTCTACCCTTAGCAAGAAGAAAGTGGCCACTGAACAATTACAGTGCAGTAACCTTATGGGTGAAGAAGAATTATTTAGTAATCTCAGTGTTGTCAGGTGTATGAGAACAGAGGAAAATATGTAAAGAATAGGCCAGAATATTCGGTGAATGTGTAAGCAAATGGATAATGAAAAATAACCAGAGAGAAGGATCTAATGTAGTACTCTCTGGCCAATCAAAAGATCCCATAACTCTCTAGTGGTAGTATCTCAACGGGTGGCTGGTGCCCTGGCCAACCTAACTATTCTACTATTCTACTTCGCAGCCTGTTCCCCTAGCTATTAATATTTTCAACTAATATCAGTTATTGAAGGTAAAGGCACAGCAACATTGATTTTCTTTGTAAATAAGTTTTTGGACATGTGTGTTCTGAGTTATTTGTGTCTCTTTTTATATTAATTTCCCATATTTCAATTAGTGCTGTCAAAACCCTTTTATTTAGAAACTGAAAATACCTGTAACGATACTAAGATTGTAACAATATACACACAATGGAAGTCGCTTTGATCGCAAACATATTCCCCAGAAAACAATAACACGCAATTACATATATATTCAATAAATAAATATTTGTAATATCTGCCAAGTCACCTTCATTTCACAAAAGGAATTGAGAGGAATCGAAACCTATCGAGTCTATGGAAAATTAATAATTCTGTTATGGGTGTCTAGGAACAGCTGCAGTCTAAATTGCTTTGAAAATGGCTGGGCCGATATCAGTGACTCATTAGATTAATGCGAATTTTAATGGGATCCAGCACGTCATGAACACAGCACCATTAAGAGTGATGGCAGGCAAACTTCTGCATTATCTTCGAACAGAAAGCCTTCCATAATAACTTTTATGATTAATAGTTATAATGAGAAATAAATAATCACTTTAACATACGATTTATCCATCGCGTTTGAAGTTCAGATGTTTCCAACGATTTCCAAGCGGAATTTATATTTCCAATAATATATTTCAAGGCTACAAAGCGATAATATGAAAAAAAGGATGTGGAACAACTAATCTCCATAACGTACAATTTATCCATCGCTTTCTGGAGGTCAACAATTTTAAAAGGTTCAAGCGTGATTCATATTTTAAAATCTATCTTACACGTGTGCTAAGCAGAAATATCAAAGTTGTTTCACACATTTCTCAGAGAGATTTTATATTTTCACCGAAGACTTGATAACAATTTAGTATGATCGCTTCCCCCAAAAACTCTAAAAGAAACATTCAGTAGTTAAATAAATATCTCAAAGCACAGTTTCTAATTAAATCTATAAGAGAACTCTCCAACTGTTGGCTTTGGTATAGCTTAATACGTTGCTTTCTGCGGATTCTAATGATTGACGATGGAAACCAAACACCCAGGTTTATATGAAAGCAGGCTCCGTGGAAACACCGACCCCGCCAACGGTCCTAAGAGAGGAATATCAGAAAACATGCATTCCTAACCCTGGGGTATCGACCTCAATTGTTGTCAGCAAGCCATTTTCTTGGATTCGTGAACACATGGTAATAATCTATAAGGATTTGGCTGCTAACAGTGGATTAAGAGGATTCAGTAGGATTTACCAAAACCTTTCCCCATTCCGACCTGATGTGGTATACATAACTCTAAAAGGGAAAGGATAGATTGACCATACTCAAACTGAATTGTTTACCTTCTTTGCATATATCTTAATCTGACGATCAACTGGGCCGGTCGTTCACATGTACATTACATTGCTGTCTATTTTGGCCTTTCTCAGAACATTTTGTACAGAGAAGGTTTAATAAGAATGATCATCTCTGTGGAAAGTATTTATTGGGCCTTATCCGTATATTTAACAAATCTGTATTTTATTCCTGGTCCCAATCATAGGGTTTTGGATATAAATTATATATGTATATATATATATATATATATATATATATATATATATATATATATATATATATATATATATATATATATATATATATATATATATATATATATATATATATATATATATATAATATATATATGTATACATTATACATATATATATAAATATATATGTATATATATACATATTTATATACATATATATACTGTATATATGTATATATATATATATATATATATATATATATATATATATATATATATATATATATATATATATATATATATATACAGTATATATACATACATACATACATATTTATATATATATATATATATATATATATATATATATATATATATATATATATATATATATATATATATATATATATATATATATATATATATATATATATATATATATATATATATATATATATATATATATATATATATATATATATATATATATATATATATATATATATATATATATATATATATATATATATATATATATATATATATATATATATATATATATATATATATATATATATATATATGTATATATATATATATATATATATATATATATATATATATATATATATATATATATATATATATATATATATATATATATATATATATATATATATATATATATATATATATATATATATATATATATATATATATATATATATATATATATATATATAGATATATATACACATATATATATATATATATATATATATATATATATATATATATATATATATATATATATATATATATATATATATATATATATAGACACAAATGCAGACACATATTTGTGTTTATAATCATGTTATTTTCGTAGCATTTTTACTGCTATTATGGTAGATATCATTAGCAAGTCCTAACTGACAGATTTTAATCTCTCTCTCTCTCTCTCTCTCTCTCTCTCTCTCTCTCTCTCTCTCTCTCTCTCTCTCTCTCTCTCTCTCTCTCGTTTGATTTTACGATAGGTTGTTGCATTGATGGCAATGGCAAACGACAAGGGAAAGCAGGAATATATGGAGGACTACATATCATCGGTTACACTTTGTGATGTGCAGTGAAGTGCTCTCAGGAGAATCGATGACGCGCGATAAGTTGAGACATCATTTTGATTCGAAAAAAAGCAAAGTTCAGTAAAGAAAGCTGGATATTTCCCAAGACAAAGTAAATCTGCTTGACTGGCATCTTATATCGTATTTCTGAGAACTGCTAAAGCAAAAAAGAAAGCATGTCATTGGTGAAGAATTGATTTTACCTTCTGCAAAGGAAATCGTACATGACATAAGCAAGTTAAATCCTCAGAAATTATAACGCTTTCTAATTGCACGGTACATTCCCACTTGATCTCTCCACATTAAAAGTTGATGAATCCACATAATATATAGGTAAACTTCCCCAGTTATTAGTTTATGTGCGTTTATATCAACAATGGCGATTTTAGGGATGAATTTCTTTCTTGCAGACCATTAGAAACAACTAAAGCTGTGGTATATTGGGAAAAAATAGGATAATATCTTTAAAAAAAACAACGATTGATGTAGGAAAATGTCGGTGGTATGTGTACTGATGGTGCAACTTATATGCAAGGGGTGAACTAATCTCACTTGGAAGATCATTCCACAACTTGGTTACAGCTGGAATAAATCTTCTAAGATACTGTACAGTATTGAACCTTTTGATGGAGAAGGCCTGGCTATTAGAATTAAATGCATACCTAGTATTACGAACAGGATGGTACTGTACGGGAAGATCTGAATGTAAAGGATAATTGAATTACGGAAAAACTTATGCAACATGCATAACGAACTAACTGAACGATGAGGCCAAATTGATATATATTCATTATAAATAGCGACGTGAAGTAAACACACTAATTAGCAATCATGGTGGAGATGAGTTGATTCTAAGTCTAAGAACAGATTTCTGAATTCGACAGAAATATGTACAGTAGACTTGTAATAAATTTATATTTATCTTGATAGCATGCTTGGTTATAGGTCCTTTCTAGCATTGTTTGGACTCAGAGGAATGAAATATTCATCATAAATAATTTTCCAGTGGATAAATATACCAAAAGGTAGAATTCGATATTAAATGCAATTGTGGTTGATATTTACAATGATTAAAATCACGAGTGATAGTAATATAAATATGAATATATATATATATATATATATATATATATATATATATATATATATATATATATATATATATATATATATATATATATATATATATATATATATATATATATGTCTTACTTATAACTGTAATCGAACAGTTTAACATGTTTTTTCAAAAAGGCCCATAAAAGAAACACAGGAAATATAAATAAATCACACTATATTTCGGTCAATAAACATCGACCCTCTTCAGGATGTAAAGTAAAAATGAGGAATCCGTCACTCTCCACTGTATTCCTCATTTTTACTTTACATCCTGAAGAGGGTCGATGTTTATTGACCGAATATAGTGTGATTTATTTATATTTCCTGTGATGTATTCCTCATTTTTACTTTACATCATGAAGAGGGTCGATGTTTATTGACCGAAATATAGTGTGATTTATTTATATTTCCTGTGATGTATTCCTCATTTTTACTTTACATCCTGAAGAGGGTCGATGTTTATTGACCGAAATATAGTGTGATTTATTTATATTTCCTGTGTTTCTTTTATGGGCCTTTTTAAAAACACACACACACACACACACACACACACACACACATATATATATATATATATATATATATATATATATATATATATATATATATATATATATATATATATATATATATATACATATATATATATGTGTGTGTGTGTGTGTGTTTGTGCGTGTGTGTGTATATATATATATATATATATATATATATATATATATATATATATATATATATATATATATATATATATATATATATATATATATATATATATATATATATATATATATATATATATATATATATATATATATATGTGTGTGTATACATATATATATATATATATATATATATATATATATATATATATATATATATGTATTATATATACAGTGAAACCTCTAGATACAATCTTAATTCATTCCGGGACCTGGTTCGTATGTTAAAACGATCCTATGTTGGAGCGAATATTCCCATAAGAATACGCTGCAATTTGTATAATTCGTTCTATAACCCAAAAACCTATGATAACTCCTTAATAGATTACTACACATAATTACACATACCAATAATACAATTGCACTATATAATAGTGATAGGAAAAAGAATAATCATAAAGAAATAATAAATAAAAAAGGGGTTCTTATTGTTACTTCACCTTAGAGATAAGCCAACGCAGGTGTAGGCTTTGATACACAGGAAGAGACGGATGGTCGGCGAAGAGGTAGAGATGGTGACTGCGATAACTTACAGTAACTTACTCTAACTTACACTACGTGAACTTTAACCTAACTTAGCTTATTTATGTTTTTATTTTTTTATTTTTATTTTTATTTTTATCACTTTAACTCAACTCAGTATTAGGTTTCTTTTCTTCACTTTCTTTCTCTTCATCACCATCACAAGACCGCTTCATAGATTTTATAAAGAAACTATCGAGAGAAAGTTGCTTAGTGCAGCCTTTCAGAATTTTTCTGAAATGGGTTAAGCGGACATCATCGAATTGCGAAACTACACAGTAAACCTGAAGTTTCTGTGGGGGATACTTATCAATGAAGTCAACCACGTGTTGATGATGTGCTAACATCTCTTATACATTGCAGCCGATCTTAAGATGTGCTCTACCTCCTCGATGTCACCCGACTCACTCAACTGCACTTGGAACTCATCATTCTGCATGGCATGCAGCTCCTTGAGTTCCTCGGTGGTGAGCTCTTCATGATGCTCCTCGACGAGTTCGGTGAGGTCATCTTCATCGACCTCCAGACCCATGGACTTGCCAAGGTATACAATCTCTTCAACGTCTTCCTCTAAGGCAAGCACAGGTTCAGGCTCGAGGCCAAAACCTTCAAAATCTCTGAGAGGAACAGCATCAGGCCAAAGCTTCTTCCAAGCTGAATTCAGTGTCTGTCGAGTTAGTCCCTCCCAAGCCTGATCTATGATCTTCAAGCAGTGCACAATATTGAAATGGCTCCTCCAAAATTCACGCAAAGTTAAGTTGGTGCTTTGCGTGACATTAAAGCACTGCTTAAATAAGTGCTTGGTGTAGAGCTTCTTAAGATTAGAGATAACTTGCTGGTCCGTGGACTGGAGGATGGGGTTGGTGTTCAGTGGAAGATATAGCACTCTGATGAACTTGAATTGGTCAATGATATCATCTTCAAGTCGTGGGGGGTGAGCGGGAGCATTATCCAAGCAAAGCAAGCACTTCAAAGGCAAATTCCTCTCCTGAAGGTACTTCTTGACAGCAGGACCGAAAACTTGGTTTACCCATTCAACAAAGAAATGCCTAGTAACCCAAGCCTTAGAATTAGCACGGCAGAAAACATGCAGCATGTCCTTATTGACTCTATGTCCCTTAAACGCCCTAGGGTTTTTGGAAAGATAAACCAATAACGGCTTTATTTTGCAGTCCCCACTTGCGTTGGCACATAGGGCAAGAATCAACCGACCCTTCATAGGCTTATGTCCAGACATTTTCTTCTCTTCGGCGGTGATGTATGTTCGACTAGGCATCTTTTTCCAAAACAGACCGGTTTCATCACAATTGAAAACTTGCTGCTCTACGAAGCCTCCATCCTCCACGATCTTTTAGAACTTCTTAACAAAATCATTAGCAGCCTTGGTGTCCGAACTTGAAGCCTCTCTGCGCCGAACAACTGAATGAATCCCGGTCCGTCTCTTAAATTTCTCGAACCAACCGCGAGACGCCTTGAATTCCTCCGTCATAGGGTTGGTAGAACTCTCCCCCACGTCACCCCCAGAGCCCACCGCCTTCAAGTCACAATAGATAACACTGGCCTTCTCACAAATGATCGTTTCAGTGATCGTATTGCCAACAATCTCTTTGTCCTTTATCCATATTAACAAAAGGCGCTCCAGCTCTTCCAGGGTAGGGCTGCGACATTTTGAAATAATGGTGATCCCCTTCGATGGTTTAACTGCTTTAATGGCTGCCTTCTGCTTGATGATCGTCAAGATTGTAGACATATTCCAGCCATATTGTTTAGCCAGATCACTCACACGCACACGGCGCTCATGTTTTTCTATAATTAGTTGCTTTAATTCTAATGAAAGCATTGTCTTCTTCCTTTTCTCACCACTACAAACACCTGTACCGAAACCAAGCATCTTAGGACCCATGATCATATGTAAAATCAAAAATAAAACATAAGAAATGGAAGACAATAAAGACAGTTAATAACAGACCGAACAGAGGACAACCACATGATGTGCACGAGAACAGAAAACTGACCAACACGACGCTTACTGGGGTCCCTCTAACGTGCTGCCATCTACTGACATAAACAAGAAACTACGACCGACGCTTCGAGAAAATTCTACGCGTATAGTCTACGTCGGATGTTGGAGCATGACTTCGTGTGTTGAGACGAGAATTCAATCGAATTTCACTTCGGATGTTGAAACAATTGTATGTAAAGGCAATCGTATATAGAGGTTCCACTATATATATATATATATATATATATATATATATATATATATATATATATATATATATATATATATATATATATATATATATATATATATATATATATATATATATATATATATATATATATATATATATATATATATATATATAGATAGCAACACAAATATTTGTATTTATAGAAAATTAAAAAATCTCATCTTATGAATAAGCGGAGAAGTAAAGAAAAATCTTAGGTTCATTAATTTTGAAGCTGATACATAAAAATATAAGTTCAAATATTCATACAGAAATAGGTCGCATACAAACCTGCATTAAAAAAATAAGCATTTTATTAACACATCAAACTGAGATATGATAAAACTGAATATCCTTTTAGAGGGGGACGGAGGGGTTGTGGTCGAATTATAAGTATGCCTATTGTACAGGAACAAAAAAAAAATGTTAGTTTCACTCATTTCATTCAGTGAACAAACTACCTTTCTTGGGAGAAAGTAGTTCTTAACATCCGACTTCTATTAGCGTTGCCTTCTTTTGAAGAACTTCGTTTTGGCTATTGGGGTAGACCGTAGTCCTGACCGACTGCCATACTTGTCATCGCTTAGACCCCGGAAACATTAATCCAATAATACTTAACTTTGAATTTGCTTTTCATTATTCATAATAAAATGCGTAATTCTATTCAATTATTCGATTTTAAGTAAATCTTGATAAGATTTTTCGATCAACTCATGCAATCAAATTTCTTAATGATTAAAATCGTTTTGAAAAAAAAAATGAAAAAAAAAATAGTTTTGAAAAGACCTATTGTAAGCTTGTTTAATTAAGTCTTAATCTAATCAAATAAAATAATAGCTGCAAAGAGTTCCACTATTGTCTTATTTATTGTGTATGGATATAATATCCTTCGATACTAGAAGAAAAAAAAATCGATAACAAAATGCAAAGGTGGTAACTGAACTTAACAAGGTCAAGCGTTGTACACAAGTGTTTGAAAACAGCGCATGCGTGGGGGATGGACTAGTACCGGGTTGATTTCACTATGCTAAATAAATAGCGGTGGCTTTTCCAATATTCGTGCAGAGGTAGCAAACCATCTCGGCAATCTGAATCCAGAGAATTTCCCTGATTTTGTGATGAACGTCAGTTATTTCTCAAATATGAAGACAACCTTGTTACTGCTATTTGGCCTTTCAGTTTTAATTTGCCAGGTTAGCCTGCTCTCGTGATTGAACATTTCTAGTAAAATTTCACA
>NC_090729.1:118155553-118158053 GCF_036898095.1 Palaemon carinicauda
TTGGCGAAGATACAAATGAAAATAGGCCACACTTTATAAGTTTTTGTTCAACAAACAATCTTTTTTATTGGAGGTTCTCTTTTCCACCACAACTAAATCCACAAATATACATGGACTTCACCATGTGGCAGTTACAAAAATCAAATAAATCACATAGCCATTAATAAAGAGAATAGGAGGACTCTGAGAAATTTAAGAAGATATAGAGATGTACTGTAGATAATGGTAGCGATCAGCAGCTCCTTATTGCCACACTAAAATTAAAACGTAAATCAAAATAAACACAAGTCGAAACAAAAGCCAAGAATGACTGGGGAGAATATTTAGACAGGTAAGCAGATGAGGTTGACTAAGCTTTGAATTTAAAGAGTGGCTATGGTGTAAGAATTGCTCACAGAACTATTAATGAAAAAGACATACCAATTAAAAAGAGATTTGGAGAAATGCAACGTTGAATGGGACACATGAAAAGGAGATACGGAAGGGATAATTTGATTGATATACCTGAAGATGAAAAAGACCTTGATATGGCAACGAAGGAATTCAGTGTGTTTGAAATCGAAGCTATCATTTAAAGACTAAAAAGATGGAGAGCCCCTGGACACAATGGAATAACTGCTGAGATGATATTGGCCGTAAATGAAGTGACTCCCAGAATACTTACAATATTATTTTGTAGACTGTTGCGTGAAGAGGCAAAACCTGATGAATGGGCGCTAGAAGTGTTGGTGAAAATGGTAAAAAAGAGATCTGACTTATTGCAATAATTGCAGAGGCATCAAAATTACCTCAGTTGTTATGAGAATATATAGAATGGTCCTTCTAAAGAGACTAGAGAGAACGATTGATAAAAAGCTAAGAGATGAACAAGCAGAATTTAGAAAAGGTAGAAGTTGTACGGAACAAATTTCCATTTAAGCCATGTAGTACAGCAATGTGTAGAATGTAGAAATCCTCTCTTGATGGCATATGTGGACTATGAAAAAGCCTTTGGTAGTGTGCACTGGCCAATTTTGTGGAGATTCCCACATCACTATGGAGTTCCTCTTAGATATATAAACTTGATTAAATCTATTCATGAGCATAGCAGTTGTAAAGCTAATGTTAGTAGGGTCCTAACCTATCAAATTAATTTCCAGAGAACAGAGGTATACTTCAAGAAAATGTGTTTTCACCATCCTCCTCATGGATTTTGTAATGCATAGGACAGTTGGGGGTGGTGGAGAAGGATTGAACTGGATTAGTAACAGGAAATTAGCAGACCTAGAGTATGTTGTTGACGCTGTCCTTATTAGTAGAAAACCATGCGACTTGCAAATCTTCCTTACCAGAATACATGAAATATCACATGAGGTTGGACTCAAGATAAATAGAAGAAAGACAGAGATGATGAGAACAGAATATGCAATGGAAGATGAAATATATTTGGAAGGGGAAAGGATAAATGAGGTGGAATTATCTAAATATTTAGGAACTATGATCTCTAATACAGGATATTCAGAATTTGAGTTTAATGAAACATTGAAAAAAGCAAACCAAACATTGGCTAGATTAAGTAAAATTTGGATATCAAATCGCCTGAAATTACGTATAAATATCAGGCTATAAATCATGAGTCGTGGTATGACAATGAAACAATATTCAACAGATTTTGTAGAATTGAGAACAAAGCCCTTTTAAGAATATTGGAGTTAAATGGTAGGACGGAACAAGAAATTTATTAATATGTGAGACCACTCGAGAGCCATATATGGATGATATCATAGTAAAAGGTAGATGGAGATGGTTCGGGCCTGCTTTTCGCACTCCCCCAGAAAGATTAGTTCACCAAACTTTCAAGTGGGCTCCACAAGACACTAGAAGAGTTGGAAGACCCAGGTATACAGGGCTGAGGGCTATGTAGAGTGAAGTAGGAGATGATGGATGGAGAAGTATTGATTAAGTGCTCAAAATAGAGATGACTAGCCAAATATAACAAAGGCCCTTTGCATCAATAGACATAGATGATGATGATGATGATGATGATGATGGAGATAGCTATGTCTTAAGGCTGGGATTCTCTATCTGATCTATGCACCCATTGGGTCGCTAAATATATATATATATATATATATATATATATATATATATATATATATATATATATATATATATATATATATATATATATATATATATATATATATATATATATATATATATATATATATATATATATATATATATATATATATATATATATATATATATATATATATCTATCTATCTATCTATCTATCTATCTATCTATCTATCTATCTATCTATCTATCTATCTATATATATATATATATATATATATATATATATATATATATATATATATATATATATATATATATATATATATATATATATATATATATATATATATATATGAAACTTAGCTACTTCCAGAAGGTTCCAGGATCGAGATCTGGTAGCGTGGGGGGTTGGTCTATGGCTTCAGAGTTACGAAGTAA
>NC_090729.1:118160553-118213053 GCF_036898095.1 Palaemon carinicauda
TTCATTTGGAAATCTTAAAAGAATCCTTGCCTCTGTTGATGAATAAGTTATTGAAAAATCACTGTTAGAAATTTACCGGACATACACTTAGTCATTTTAAAAGTAAGAGTTCACTCCTTTTATTCTACTTTACTTTTACTTTTAGGGGTTTATTTCTCGCCCTCCACCAAACACTAAAGGTCTGTTCAGGCGGGCCTTGGTGTGTGAAAAAATAATTTCTTTCCAGTTAATATTTTGCTCTGTATCATTATCAGTTATTTCGCTAGCATTTGTATTCAGGCTTAATAGTTTTCAGGTCACTATTATAACACTTTCTAAAAAGATAAGTCTTCAGGTTTTTCTTGAAAGCTGCCACATTATTGCTATTCTTGACATCGAGTGGAAGGTCGTTAAAGAGTCTCGGTGCAGCATAACTGAACGTTCTTCCTCCTATTGCATGATTCACACTAATTTAAATAGTCTATGTGGGTCATCAGCATGTCTAACTCTTACAGCGGCGCTGGTAGCTTCAGGGTAGGGGACCAAGCAATCACGAAGATATTTAGGCTTATCACTTGTAAGTGCTTTGTGAGTCAACAAGCAAATTTTAAATTCAATTCTAGCCTTAACAGGTAACCAATGTAGATCGATCAATGCAGGAGTTATTCTCTCCCTTAGTTTAATGCCTTTTATCAGTCTAGCCGCCCGGTTTTGCACATTTTGAAGCTTTCTTAGTAGTGTATTGGGCAATTTGTAGTACAGAGAATTGCAATAATCAAGCCTTGATATTACATGACTCATCACTAAAATTTTTGTACTGCCCTCTGTTAAATATTTTCTAATAAATGCTATGTTTCTCAGGTGATAATTACACACTTTCACTGTGTTCACAATTTGGTCCCTCATTGACAAATTACAGTCTATCAGTACACCCAAATTTTTCACAACAGGCACAATCCCAACATCAGCATCACCAATTTTTATACTTTGAATTAACTGGTAATTCTTCAAAGCCATCTTTGTGCCAAAGAACATACATTCTGTTTTATCATCATTTAATTTGAGCTTTTTCCTATGCATCCATGTTTTTATTTCAGTCATTATCTCATCAATTTTCTTCTCTGTATCTTGTGTTGTTGAAATTGAGAGGTAAAACTGAGTATCATCTGCATATAGTTTAAAACCCACTTTTTGTTTTTTCAAGATGTGTGATAGCTCGATAGTATATATGTTAAACAAGATAGGGCCCAGAACACTACCCTGTGGTACACCCTTCATAAGAATTCTCTCATTGGATCGGTTTCCAGAAACTTCTACAATAGTCTTCCTGTTCACTAAGTAACTTCGCAAAAATTTCAGTGCTTCCTCAGTCACTCCAATAGACTTTAAGTCGTCAAGTAAGTACTCGTGCACAACAGTGTCAAAAGCAGCACTAAGATCTAACATAATCAAAATTCCACACTTTCCCTCATCAAGAAGACCTATCATATCATTCATTATTGAGGACAAAGTAGTTTCTGTAGAATGATTAGCTCTGTAGGCCGATTGATTTTCCGGGAATACCTCTAACTCGTCAATATGCGCCCATAATTGCTCACTTATGACTTTTTCAATAAGCTTTGACATGTAGGATAAATCTGAAATGGGCCTATATGAATTTAGCTCGTTTACATCACCTTTCCCTTTGTAAATTGGTTTGATCAACGCAGTTTTTTTCACAGCTAGGAAAACAGGATTGTGATATACTTAGGTTAATTATGTTCAGGTAAATATTATATACAACTTGCTTGTTTGGAGCTTCACTTATTGAACTGTTTGGGAAAGGGTCGTTTCCACAATATGTATTCTTCATCTCTCTCATAACCTTTAACAAGTCGCACATATTTATTTCCTTAAATCTTATTGACTTCTTTCCCTCCTTCACTGGCATAGCTGACTGTCCTTCCAAGTGATTTTGGGGGAAACCTCTATAGATTTTATCAATTTTTTCATTAAAGAATATAGCAAAACTCTCTGCACAAACATTGTCAGGCAAGACATATTTTTTTTTTAATCCCATCAAATCATCAAGATTTTTGTGAAAGTCCTTCATGTTATTGGTTTTTTTACATTCGCCGTTGTAGAATTTTCTTTTTGTTTTTTCTAACAGGATGTTATAGTCATTTCTGGCCTTATTATATAGATTTCTGGCTTGTAAGGATTTGGCTCTTTTCCATCTACCTTCCATCTTACGTCTGTGTCTTTTTGCCTTTAATAGCTCACTATTATACCATCTAACATTTTCGCGTACCACTATTTTTTTGTTCTTTATGGGACACATGGTATCGTACATTTTTCCAAAATTGTCGTTGTATTTCTCGGTATAGCACCCAACACATTCTATGTCTACCATATGTTCACATTGTGTGTTCACACAAGACATTTGCGCTACACTAGCTTCAATAAAATTCTCAGCATCAAAATTTTCCCGTTCCCTATATGTGATCCATTTTTTCAATACTCTGGTGCAATTTATATTAACATTAAAGGTGATGAGTTTATGTGTTTTTGAGATCTCAAAGTCTGGTTCCACTTCAAGGTTTTTTATTAGGTCTGAGTCTTTTCCACATATGACCAAGTCGAGTGTATGACCACCTACTGACGTTGATACCAAAACACTGTTTATTAAATTAAACATCTCAAATACTTCCTTGAGTTCTTTAGCCTTATTATCATTTTCATCATCTACCCAACAGTTGAAGTCTCCACCAATTAATGTATATTTAATATCGTCCACCACACCCACAAGAATACTAAATTCTTCAATGAATTTCGTCATATTACTCCCTGGTGGTCTATATAATGATATTATATTCAATACCTTATTGTTTCTTGTCAGTTTTAAACAGATATATTCAAACGTTTCAAATACTATTTCATTCATGATAGAAACCCTAGAGAAAGTTTTCGACACAAAGACACCCACTCCTCCTCCAGTTTTGTCCTTTCTTGGTACGTGGTAGAAATCGTGAGTACACGGCGTCATCTCCTGAATCTTTGAGTTATCACTAATATTTCCCTGCAACCAAGTTTCCGTTAATATCCAAGAAAGTAGACTGAGGTGGTATGGTCATGTCATGAGAAGAGATGAACAGTATATTGGGAGGAGAGTGACGGAAATGGAGGTACAGAGAACGAGAAGGAGAGGGAGACCAAAGCGAAGTTGGGTGGACTGTATCAAGGATGACCTTCGATCAAAGGGATTAACCGGTGATGAAGTGTGGGACAGAGGTAGATGGAGAAAGCTGGTCAGAAACATCGACTCCACATAGAAGTGAGAAACGATGTAGACAAAGAAGAAGAATAAGAAGAAGGATTATCTCACCATCTACACTGTTAGAAAAACAGTAATTTTAGCCGGAAATTCTTAGTGAAATATAAATGGTTCTCAACCGTATTTCAGTAAAATACAGACGACCGTAGTTTTACGTTACTTCGTTATTATCTTTTACGTGTCCAAGGTCCGTATTTTATGCCAATTTCTTCAATTCCAAATCATAAGCTTTGCAATTTCTTAAATTCAGTTTATAATCACCAGGTTTGTTCAACTTAGTGCAGTTTATATATTCTATTTGTCATTAGTCTTGAACTTGCAATCCTTTTTTTTTTTCTAAAATGTCCTTACCTTTGTGAGGGATAGGTGATTAAAATCTAGCCCAGGTAACAATTACTTTAAAATAAAAGCATTTACCACTCCATCTTCATCATCATAAACATTGCAGAATCATTATTTTAGGTTTTAATTTTCCCATTTGTATCATCTGTGTGTTGGCCACCATAGTTTGGACTTGGTTTACTTCTTCCTCGCTGACCTTTTCACCAGCATTTCCATTTGAAGTTGACCTCGTATTGAGAACTGGTTTAATCTTCAGTGCATGTTCAACATCATATTCCCTTTTAGTTATTCTAGTTTATCTAGTTATTAGTAGATTTTTCCCTTGACTTTATCAGTATATATAATTTTCTATACTTTTGGGTCCATCAGTGTTTGACGTGTTAACTTAATTCCATAATCTTTATCAGCTTGTCCACCTTTCATTAAAATTGTATATCGTCTGCAAATAGTTTAAACTTCAGTTCACGCTCCTGTAGTACTTCTGATAGACTAATAACATAGATACATAATAAAACTGTGCCCAGCAAACTCCCCTGGGGTACCCCTCTGTTTAATTATTCATATAATGAATGAGAGTTTCCAATTTTTACACAGCATTTTCTATCAACCAAGCAATCGTTTAAATATTCAAATGCTTGATGGACCGTACTATTAGTACTTGTCAAGTTCGTACGGGTGTGGACGTGTGTTTCAGTGCTCTGTATTGAATCTATCATGAAGAAGATAACCACGAATGTCGAACAGGTCAAAACCTCTAAACAAGGCCACTTGGTAGTTAATTTTGCGGATAAAACTGGGTTAGAAAAGGCTAAAAATGACTTAGAAGAGGTCAAGAATGACATTAAGGTAGAAGTAGATAAAAAGGATCTACTTAAACCGAAGATCAAGGTCTGCAATATTGATGAAAATGAAGATGATATAATTGCCAGTATAATGGAGAAGAATGAATGGTTGAATGATATATGTGAAAATGAAGAAGACTTTAAAATGATCAGGAAGTTTAAATCAAGACAAAGCGGTAAATTACACGTCATTATAAAGTGTAGTCCAACTATCAGGAAAGTCTTCCGTAAAAGAGATGATAGAGTATATACCACGCTTGGAGGATGCTGTAAAATCTATGATTCCTACAATGTATTTCAGTGTTATAAATGCCAAGAATTTGGTCATACTGCTGAAAATTGTAGCAAGACTCAGGTATGTGCCAAGTGTAGCCAGGATCATCGAACCACGGATTGTAATGTAAATACGTTAAAGTGTCATAACTGCACAATGAGGAATTACAATGATACGAATCATAGGACATATGATGATAACTGTAAAGTATACAAGGAGCAGCTTACCAGGATAAAAAATAGAACCGATCATGGAGTCTAGCCGATTGGTTAAGTGTGGTCTGATAAATATTCAATCGGTGGGGAATAAAACCTTAGAGATTAGAAATCTTATAAACGAAATGGAATTAGATTTATGCTTATTAACGGAAACTTGGTTGCAGGGAAATATTAGTGATAACTCAAAGATTCAGGAGATGACGCCGTGTACTCATGATTTCTATCACGTACCAAGAAAGAACAAAACTGGAGGAGGAGTGGGTGTCTTTGTGTCGAAAACTTTCTCTAGGGTTTCTATCATGAATGAAATGGTATTTGAAACGTTTGAATATATCTGTTTAAAACTGATAAGAAACAATAAGGTATTGAATATAATATCATTATATAGACCACCAGCGAGTAATATGACTAAATTCATTGAAGAATTTAGTATTCTTGTGGGTGTGGTGGACGATATTAAAAATACATTAATTGGTGGAGACTTCAACTGTTGGGTAGATGATGAAAATGATAATAAGGCTAAAGAACTCAAGGAAGTATTTGAGATGTCTAATTTAATAAACAGTGTTTTGGTATCAACGTCAGTAGGTGGTCATACACTCGACTTGGTCATATGTGGAAAAGACTCAGACCTAATAAAAAACCTTGAAGTGGAACCAGACTTTGAGATCTCAAAAACACATAAACTCATCACCTTTAATGTTAATATAAATTGCACCAGAGTATTGAAAAAATGGATCACATATAGGGAACGGGAAAATTTTGATGCTGAGAATTTTATTGAAGCTAGTGTAGCGCAAATGTCTTGTGTGAACACACAATGTGAACATATGGTAGACATAGAATGTGGTGGGTGCTATACCAAGAAATACAACGACAATTTTGGAAAAATGTACGATACCATGTGTCCCATAAAGAACAAACAAATAGTGGTACGCGAAAATGTTAGATGGTATAATAGTGAACTATTAAAGGCAAAAAGACACAGACGTAAGATGGAAGGTAGATGGAAAAGAGCCAAATCCTTACAAGCCAGAAATCTATATAATAAGGCCAGAAATGACTATAACATCCTGTTAGAAAAAACAAAAAGAAAATTCTACAACGGCGAATGTAAAAAAACTAATAACATGAAGGACTTTCATAAAAACCTTGATGATTTGATGGGATTAAAGAAAAAATATGTCTTGCCTGACAATGTTTGTGCAGAGAGTTTTGCTATATTCTTTAGTGAAAAAATTGATAAAATCTATAGAGGCTTCCCCCAAAATCACTTGGAGGGACAGTCAGCTATGCCAGTGAAGGAGGGAAAGAAGTTAATAAAATTTAGGGAGATAAATATGTGCGACTTGTTAAAGGTTATGAGAGAGATGAAGAATACATATTGTGGAAACGACCCTTTCCCAAACAGTTCAATAAGTGAAGCTCCAAACAAACAAGTCGTATATAATATTTACCTGAACATAATTAACCAAAGTATATCGCAATCCTGTTTTCCTAGCTGTGAAAAAACTGCGTTGATCAAACCAATTTACAAAGGGAAAGGTGATGTAAACGAGCTAAATTCATATAGGCCCATTTCAAATTTATCCTACATGTCAAAGCTTATTGAAAAAGTCATAAGTGAGCAATTATGGGCGCATATTGACGAGTTAGAGGTATTCCCGGAAAATCAATCGGCCTACAGAGCTAATCATTCTACAGAAACTACTTTGTGCTCAATAATGAATGATATGATAGGTCTTCTTGATGAGGGAAAGTGTGGAATTTTAATTATGTTAGATCTTAGTGCTGCTTTTGACACTGTTGTGCACGAATACTTACTTGACGACTTGAAGTCTATTGGAGTGACTCAGGAAGCACTGAAATTTTTGCGAAGTTACTTAGTGAACAGGAAGACTATTGTAGAAGTTTCTGGAAACCGATCCAATGAGAGAATACTTATGAAGGGTGTACCACAGGGTAGCGTCCTGGGCCCTATCTTGTTTAACATATATACTATCGAGCTATCACACATCTTGAAAAAACAAAAAGTGGGTTTTAAACTATATGCAGATGATACTCAGTTTTACCTCTCAATTTCAACAACACAAGATACAGGGAAGAAAATTGATGAGATAATGACTGAAATAAAAACATGGATGCAGAGGAAAAAGCTCAAATTAAATGATGATAAAACAGAATGTATGTTTTTCGGCACAAGGGTGGCTTTGAAGAATTACCAGTTAATTCAAAGTATAAAAATTGGTGATGCTGATGTTGGGATTGTGCCTGTTGTGAAAAATTTGGGTGTACTGATAGACTGTAATTTGTCAATGAAGGACCAAATTGTGAACACAGTGAAAGTGTGTAACTATCACCTGAGAAACATAGCATTTATTAGAAAATATTTAACAGAGGGCAGTACAAAAATTTTAGTGGTGAGTCATGTAATATCAAGGCTTGATTATTGCAATTCTCTGTACTACAAATTGCCTAATACACTACTAAGGAAGCTTCAAAATGTGCAAAACCGGGCGGCTAGACTGATAAAAGGCATTAAATTTCGGGAGAGAATAACTCCTGCACTGATCGATCTACATTGGTTACCTGTTAAGGCTAGGATTGAATTTAAAATTTGCTTGTTGACTCACAAAGCACTTACAGGTGATAAGCCTAAATATCTTCGTGATTGCTTGATCCCCTACCCTGAAGCTACCAGCGCCACTGTAAGAGTTAGACATGCAGATGACCCACAGACTATTCGAAATTAGTGTGAATCATGCAATAGGAGGAAGAACGTTCAGTTATGCTGCACCGAGACTCTTTAACGACCTTCCACTCGATGTCAAGAATAGCACAAATGTGGCTGCCTTCAAGAAAAACCTGAAGACTTATCTTTTTAGAAAGTGTTATAATAGTGACCTGAAAACTACTAAGCCTGAATACAAATGCTAGCGAAATAACTGATAACGATACAGAGCAAAATATTAACTGGAAAGGAATTATTTTTTCATACACCAAGGCCCGCCTGAACAGACCTTTAGTGTTTGATGGAGGGCGAGAAATAAACCTCTAAAAGTAAGTAAAATTAAGTAAGTAATTGTAAATGAACTCCAACAAAACGCAATAAACCATTAGGCCTACCTTTATAATTAATGTAGGCTTCTTCACTAAGCAAGGCTTCATAATTTATCACTGAGAACGTTAAGAACCAGCAAATCTGCAGGAAACAAATTTTGTCCTTGTCGAAAAAAAACAAAGCAAGGATTCGTCCCCCCCCCCCACCCCACTCAACCCACTTCTGGAAAGTGTTAAGTCATACCTAACGAGGTTGTTACGCTTGTCTGTCCATCGGTGGAATAGGAAGCAAAAAAACAAATAAACTGATATGGAAGTTTGATACAAAATAAATACAATGTGACAGGCAACATTTTCCAAGCAAAATATTATTATTATTATTATTATTATTATTATTATTATTATTATTATTATTATTATTATTATTAGAAGCTAAGCTACAACCCTATATGGAAAAGCAAGATGCTATAAGCCCATGGGCTCCAACAAGGAAAAATAGCCCAGTGAGGAAAGAAAATAAGAAATTAGTTATATGCTATGAGAAATAATGAACAGCCAAAACAAAATATTTTAAAAACAGTAACGACATTAAGACATATTTCATATATAAACTATAAAAGACTTATGTCAGCCTGTTCAACATAAAAACAGCACATTTCACTCTATATCCCTCCCCATGCAACATAACTACCAATATACACATTTTTTGGTCTAAAATGACCGATATCACACACCCCTAGAGAAATCCTTCTGAAGGGTTGCATGCAACAATTTGTGAATAACGTCATGTTGGCAGATATCATAGGCATTTCCATTCCAAATTTCAGACCAAACCATTAAATACCAGAACATAGGAGCAAAAAAAAAAAAAAAAAAAAAAAAAAAAAAAAAAAAAAAAAAAAAAAAAAAAAAAAAAAAAAAAAGACGAATTTGTCAAAATAGCCGAAAATCAATAAATTTAATAATTTTGAGGTGATACATAAGAAAAAAAAAAAAAACGTAGTTACGTCCAAGGTACCCTCATATGAAATCTCAGGTCATTTGGTGTGAATATGAGGGCGCAGGAGCCGAAAATGAAAATATCTGGTCTAAAAAATGTACAAAAATGGAAAAAATTAACCATTCAGAAAAAACTTATGCCGCAAATGTTGATGACTTCCTATTGGTTTATAGTACCAGGGCAGAGGTCACCAAAATAATTGTCAGAAAAATTGACCCCCCTCAAAAAAAAAATCAATGAAAGTATTTTAAAGATATATATATATAAAAATATTATAACGCACCTGGGTATTTTCCAACTCAGTTTTTGTGCCAAATTTCAAGATATTTGTCCCAGAAATGATCGAAGTGAATCTATTTGAAGATTTAACTTTTTTTTTTTTTTTATTTTACCCAAAAAAAATTACAAACTGTTTTCACTTATACTATTTTACCTACATTTCCAGTTTTTCTTTTTAGTGAATTTCACATATCAGTGGTTCCAATACACATCCGGATGTGAGAGAGAGAGAGAGAGAGAGAGAGAGAGAGAGAGAGAGAGAGAGAGAGAGAGAGAGAGAGAGAGAGAGAGAGAGAGAGAGACCGTCTAGTAGCTATGGACGTACGTACACAAGTCTATGGATTGCGTCTATGTAAAAATGGGATTATATAAACAACGAAAAGTGAGAGTTCTTCTGATCACTTTGGTCGAAATAGTTCCCTGGTTTATGCTCGAGAATAGTTAAACAATGAGGTTGCAATTATAAAAAAAAAAAAAATGTAATTTTGCCCATCTAGCTACTTTAATTGGATGTCAGTGTTAGGTTGCAATTTACTAAAAATATTGCAAAGTTGTCAACAATGTTGCAGAAACGCCGACATCAAACAACCCTGAGTGATAGGCAGTAGCCTACTTGGGTGAGGAGATTCACCGTTGAAACTCGAAATTTCTTGACAGGATATTCGTTATGTAACTTAAATAAAATAATAGATTAAGGACTGGATGCTTCTCTTAGAGAGAGAGGAGAGAGAGAGAGAGAGAGAGAGAGAGAGAGAGAGAGAGAGAGGAGAGAGAGAGAGAGAGAGAGAGAGAGAGAGAGAGATCTTTTGAACATCAAAGTGTTATGGCCAAGCTTAAGACACACACAAATACAAATAGATGTATACATATGTACATACATAAACATTTACATACATACAATATGTAAGAGAGAGAGAGAGAGAGAGGAGAGGAGAGAGAGAGAGAGAGAGAGAGAGAGAGAGAGAGAGAGAGAGAGAGGTGGGTGTGGCTGATACGGCCAAGAGCTTTCAAACAGGGTTGTAGAGACAGAGAAGGAATCTTGAACCAGTTCACTTATTTAACCAAAAAATTCAGAGCTCCCTATGATTTCTGAAATTCCTGAAGGCTGCCGTTGAGACCAAAGAAAGATATACAAAGCAAATAATTGTTTATGAATTGTGTATGCGTGTGTATTCACACACAATGCCACAGTAACCACACCCATCCCCTAAAATTCACAAATTCCTTATACACTTTCACAAATTAAAAGAATAAGCACAATTTATAGAAGTTTTTCTTACTATTTTCCTATTTCCTTTCCTCACTGGGCTATTTTTCCCTGTTGGAACCCTTGGGCTTATAGCATCTTGCTTTTCCAGCTAGGGTTGTAACTTAGCTGGTAGTAATAATAATAATAATAATGATAATAATAATAATAATGATAATAATAATAACCACAACATCTTAAAAGGGGAAAATCTATCAATTTATCTTCATTTATAAAAGAAATGTGTAATTGAAACCTATTAATTTTTTTAATAGAACATTGACCAGACTTTACTAAGATAAGGCCTTCTAAATTCCTGTCTGACGCCAATAGAAAATTTTAGTCTTTTTGGGCAAACACAGGTTCTGGTAATTATTAAATTTATTTAATTAACTGTGATTAAAATCAATCATATCGTTCCTTATTGAACTCAAAACCACAAAGTCTCTTACAAAAAACATTCACAAATTAGGACCTTTACAGGAGCTAAAAACCAATTTTACAAATATTAATATGAAATTCCTTTCACCAATATAAGACCTCCTAAGGGAAATGACTGGTATTTCAAATATCTAACATTTAAATTGATTAAACATCCACCAGAAAATAAATAAATAAACCCATTAAGTGACTTCTTACCATTTCACTTAATTTTTTTCACAGCACTAGTTGAAAAAACAAATCCTTTTCTGGCCGCGTCTATGGCGGACTGAATCTTCTAGAGCTGTCAAAAACATCCCTAGACAAGCACTAAATATCCCTAGATCAGAGGTATTTCCACCTGGTATTCTTTAACATTTTTGCATTCTTTAAGATGATGATACAAATTATATTCTGTTGCCTTTTATATAAAATATAATAAACTATATATTAACTCTTAATTGTGTTTATGAAACCACTAACGAAATATAGATTTTCTCAAACAAGAGCGTTTTTTTTTTTTTTTTTGGTGTTTTCCTATTTCCCCCTGTTGGAGCCCTTGGGCTTATAGCCTCTTGCTTTTCCAGCCAGAGTTACTAATAACATGTGCTCTCAAAGATATATTTATGCAATTGTAATAGTATTGAGATTCATACACAAGTAATACTTAACAAAATGCAAATATCCCAATTGTGTGCTTCTAACAGCTAAAACTTCCCCATTTAGGAACAAATTCCCTAAAATTGGTCGACAAAGTCCAAGATTTGCTTCAACCAATCGGGGACCTTCACTACACACTTCGTTTCTATAGTTCGCTCCATTGTTTTTTTTTTTTTTTTTTTTTTTTTTTTTAGTTTTAAATAATTTTAGCTAATATTATCTTCCTTAAATCATAGAGATATACGCTCTGGCACACTATTCAATCTTGTTTCTCTTTCTCTTGTTATATTAAAGTTTTTTCTAGTTTATATATGAAAGATTAATTCTGTTATTAATTCTGTTCTTAAACTTCTCTCGTAGTTTATTTCTTTATTTCCTTTCCTCACTGGGCTATTTTACCTGTTGGAGCCCCTACAGGGCTTATAGCACCCTGCTTTTCCAACTAAGGTTGTAGCTTAGCTAATAATAATAATAATAATAATAATAATAATAATAATAATAATAATAATAATAATAATAATAATAATAATGATAATGATAATTATAATGATAATAATAATAACAATAATAATAATAAAAATAATAAGGGACTTTTTGTTGAAACCTATTATATGATTTAGTAAAAACATTATTATTATTATTATTATTATTATTATTATTATTATTATTATTATTATTATTATTATTATTATTATTAGCCAAGCTACAACCCTAGTTGGAAAAGCAAGATGCTATAACCCCAAGGGCTCCAATAGGGAAAAATAGCCCAGTGAGGAAAGGAAATAAGGAAATAAATAAAGGATGAGAATAAATTAACAATAAATCCTTCTAAAAACAGTAACAGCGTCAAAACAGATATGTCCTATGTAAACTATAAAAAGACATGTTCTTGTATCTGTTGGTACCCCCCCCCCCCTCTCTCTCTCTCTCTCTCTCTCTCTCTCTCTCTCTCTCTCTCTCTCTGGAATAGTAAAGCAACCGAAGCAACCAACTAAAGACGAACTATCTCAAATTGCTATCATGACTGAGTTCGATCATCACACGAGTTTCCTATATACGTTACACTGATCCCTACTATCAGTCTCCCACCAGTGGCGCTAAAACGAGTTGTGTTCAGTCAGGGCAACTGAAGAACAATATCCTGTTGTGATACAATTATAGATATTGAATAAACAACTCCAAATTAGCCATCATAGCGTGACCACGTCCTCGCAATACCCAAGATGCATTGCATAACATACTACTGAGTTCAACACGAAATTCATTCCAATTTAAAATGACCTTAAAAAAAATAATGGCTTTCGAGAAAAAGAATGGTGTTTTCCAAGTGCTTCGATAATGTGGATGTAGATATTAATGTGGAATACGCTGTGTGATACTCTAAGTACTCTGTATAGGACAAACAGATCTTGTAGGTCCTGTCAGAGGGCATATAAGGTTTCCATGTGTGATAGGACCAGGAAAACAGGTCAAAGTCAGCCAGTCAAGTCATTAATACAGTGTTGATAAAATACTAGACCCGAATCGTTTCCCAGTTTTAAGATAAAAACAAAATTTCACAAACTGTTTAAGAGGCAATTTACAGTCGGCTGCAAGAGGGAGACTTCTTAGCACTACTATACACATGTCAATATCTTCTTTGACTCAAGAAAACCCACAATTATTGCCAGATGAGCAGTGCGTCAAAGATTGCCAACTATGTCACTGAGAAACACAGGCCTGATTAAAACCATCTACTATTGAATTCTGTTCCTAAACACTTTCAAATAATGATATACATTATTACACGCTGTATATTCCATTAACGAAAACACTTTTTTTTAAACACAACCTTGGAAAAGTACAACTGGTTGAATAGGTTATAACTGTAAAGAGTTATAGTCACGCCTTTGGCCTAAGTTGATAAGTCTACAAAGCATGACGGCAGTGTTGACACTCTCCACAAAGAAAAATACTTGTAATAATCATTACTTTTATTCATCCATACGGGTGTGGACGTGTGTTTCAGTGCTCTGTATCGAATCTGGCTTTAAACGGAATCATTGTGTATCTCGTTGTTTGTACTATGAAAAATCTCTTTGTGGGTGTTTGCTAGTGTTGATATTAGTGAAATATAGTGCTAAAAATCAGTGGATTCCTTGTATGTGAGGTCTGTAGTGAAAGGCCTGACCCAGCATTTTTGCGTTGGGGTGGGGCTACTTGAAAAGTTCATTGAAAAATGATTCAATATGTCTTTCCTTAGAAAACGAAAAGGAAGACGTAATCCCGTGAATGATCTCGGTCTATTTATGACTGAAATTGACGAGGTACTCACAGGAAGGGAGGAAAGTATAATGGCAGCAGCTTATGAAGAATGTGATGACGGAGGCAATCGTGGCATGTGTGGGCACTGTGAGTCCTATGTCGATGATGGGATGCAATGCGATCAATGCCGAAGATGGTACTATGATGAAGTAGCTTGCTCTAATTTAAAGGATGGTTCAAGTACTCTTTTAAAAAGCAGGAACATCATTTATAAATGTCCAAAATGTGTTGAGTCTGCATGTGTTGATGACATAACGAGACTAAGCATCATCATAGGAGAGATGAAGGTAAATGTACAACAACAGATGTCTGGTTTTATGGATATGATAACTGCTCAATACATGGATATGCGTCAAGAAATTGTCGAGCTGAAAGAGAAACTTATGGAATACGAAAAAGAGAATGTGACCAAGACTACATATGCAAGTAAGTTGAAATCAAGAAACACTTTGGTTATAAAATCTACGGAGGAAAATAAGAAGGCTTCAGATATCAAGCAAACTATCATGAAGAGGATAACCACGAATGTCGAACAGGTCAAAACCTCTAAACAAGGCCACTTGGTAGTTAATTTTGCGGATAAAACTGGGTTAGAAAAGGCTAAAAATGACTTAGAAGAGGTCAAGAATAACATTAAGGTAGAAGTAGATAAAAAGGATCTACTTAAACCGAAGATCAAGGTCTACAATATTGATGAAAATGAAGATGATATAATTGCCAGTATAATGGAGAAGAATGAATGGTTGAATGATATATGTGAAAATGAAGAAGACTTTAAATTGATCAGGAAGTTTAAATCAAGACAAAGCGGTAAATTACACGTCATTATAAAGTGTAGTCCAACTATCAGGAAAGTCTTCCGTAAAAGAGATGATAGAGTATATACCACGCTTGGAGGATGCTGTAAAATCTATGATTCCTACAATGTATTTCAGTGTTATAAATGCCAAGAATTTGGTCATACTGCTGAAAATTGTAGCAAGACTCAGGTATGTGCCAAGTGTAGCCAGGATCATCGAACCACGGATTGTAATGTAAATACGTTAAAGTGTCATAACTGCACAATGAGGAATTACAATGATACGAATCATAAGACATATTACGATAACTGTAAAGTATACAAGGAGCAGCTTACCAGGATAAAAAATAGAACCGATCATGGAGTCTAGCCGATTGGTTAAGTGTGGTCTGATAAATATTCAATCGGTGGGGAATAAAACCTTAGAGATTAGAAATCTTATAAACGAAATGGAATTAGATTTATGCTTATTAACGGAAACTTGGTTGCAGGGAAATATTAGTGATAACTCAAAGATTCAGGAGATGACGCCGTGTACTCATGATTTCTATCACGTACCAAGAAAGGACAAAACTGGAGGAGGAGTGGGTGTCTTTGTGTCGGAAACTTTCTCTAGGGTTTCTATCATGATTGAAATAGTATTTGAAACGTTTGAATATATCTGTTTAAAACTGACAAGAAACAATAAGGTATTGAATATAATATCATTATATAGACCACCAGCGAGCAATATGACTAAATTCATTGAAGAATTTAGTATTCTTGTGGGTGTGGTGGACGATATTAAAAATACATTAATTGGTGGAGACTTCAACTGTTGGGTAGATGATGAAAATGATAATAAGGCTAAAGAACTCAAGGAAGTATTTGAGATGTTTAATTTAATAAACAGTGTTTTGGTATCAACGTCAGTAGGTGGTCATACACTCGACTTGGTCATATGTGGAAAAGACTCAGACCTAATAAAAAATCTTGAAGTGGAACCAGACTTTGAGATCTCAAAAACACAAACTCATCACCTTTAATGTTAATATAAATTGCACCAGAGTATTGAAAAAATGGATCACATATAGGGAACGGGAAAATTTTGATGCTGAGAATTTTATTGAAGCTAGTGTAGCGCAAATGTCTTGTGTGAACACACAATGTGAACACATGGTAGACATAGAATGTGTTGGGTGCTATACCAAGAAATACAACGACAATTTTGGAAAAATGTACGATACCATGTGTCCCATAAAGAACAAACAAATAGTGGTACGCGAAAATGTTAGATGGTATAATAGTGAACTATTAAAGGCAAAAAGACACAGACGTAAGATGGAAAGGTAGATGGAAAAGAGCCAAATCCTTACAAGCCAGAAATCTATATAATAAGGCCAGAAATGACTATAACATCCTGTTAGAAAAAACAAAAAGAAAATTCTACAACGGCGAATGTAAAAAAACTAATAACATGAAGGACTTTCATAAAAACCTTGATAATTTGATGGGATTAAAGAAAAAATATGTCTTGCCTGACAATGTTTGTGCAGAGAGTTTTGCTATATTCTTTAGTGAAAAAATTGATAAAATCTATAGAGGCTTCCCCCAAAATCACTTGGAGGGACAGTCAGCTATGCCAGTGAAGGAGGGAAAGAAGTTAATAAAATTTAGGGAGATAAATATGTGCGACTTGTTAAAGGTTATGAGAGAGATGAAGAATACATATTGTGGAAACGACCCTTTCCCAAACAGTTCAATAAGTGAAGCTCCAAACAAACAAGTCGTATATAATATTTACCTGAACATAATTAACCAAAGTATATCGCAATCCTGTTTTCCTAGCTGTGAAAAAACTGCGTTGATCAAACCAATTTACAAAGGGAAAGGTGATGTAAACGAGCTAAATTCATATAGGCCCATTTCAAATTTATCCTACATGTCAAAGCTTATTGAAAAAGTCATAAGTGAGCAATTATGGGCGCATATTGACGAGTTAGAGGTATTCCCGGAAAATCAATCGGCCTACAGAGCTAATCATTCTACAGAAACTACTTTGTGCTCAATAATGAATGATATGATAGGTCTTCTTGATGAGGGAAAGTGTGGAATTTTAATTATGTTAGATCTTAGTGCTGCTTTTGACACTGTTGTGCACGAATACTTACTTGACGACTTGAAGTCTATTGGAGTGACTCAGGAAGCACTGAAATTTTTGCGAAGTTACTTAGTGAACAGGAAGACTATTGTAGAAGTTTCTGGAAACCGATCCAATGAGAGAATACTTATGAAGGGTGTACCACAGGGTAGCGTCCTGGGCCCTATCTTGTTTAACATATATACTATCGAGCTATCACACATCTTGAAAAAACAAAAAGTGGGTTTTAAACTATATGCAGATGATACTCAGTTTTACCTCTCAATTTCAACAACACAAGATACAGGGAAGAAAATTGATGAGATAATGACTGAAATAAAAACATGGATGCAGAGGAAAAAGCTCAAATTAAATGATGATAAAACAGAATGTATGTTTTTCGGCACAAGGGTGGCTTTGAAGAATTACCAGTTAATTCAAAGTATAAAAATTGGTGATGCTGATGTTGGGATTGTGCCTGTTGTGAAAAATTTGGGTGTACTGATAGACTGTAATTTGTCAATGAAGGACCAAATTGTGAACACAGTGAAAGTGTGTAACTATCACCTGAGAAACATAGCATTTATTAGAAAATATTTAACAGAGGGCAGTACAAAAATTTTAGTGGTGAGTCATGTAATATCAAGGCTTGATTATTGCAATTCTCTGTACTACAAATTGCCTAATACACTACTAAGGAAGCTTCAAAAATGTGCAAAACCGGGCGGCTAGACTGATAAAAGGCATTAAATTTCGGGAGAGAATAACTCCTGCACTGATCGATCTACATTGGTTACCTGTTAAGGCTAGGATTGAATTTAAAATTTGCTTGTTGACTCACAAAGCACTTACAGGTGATAAGCCTAAATATCTTCGTGATTGCTTGATCCCCTACCCTGAAGCTACCAGCGCCACTGTAAGAGTTAGACATGCAGATGACCCACAGACTATTCGAAATTAGTGTGAATCATGCAATAGGAGGAAGAACGTTCAGTTATGCTGCACCGAGACTCTTTAACGACCTTCCACTCGATGTCAAGAATAGCACAAATGTGGCTGCCTTCAAGAAAAACCTGAAGACTTATCTTTTTAGAAAGTGTTATAATAGTGACCTGAAAACTACTAAGCCTGAATACAAATGCTAGCGAAATAACTGATAACGATACAGAGCAAAATATTAACTGGAAAGGAATTATTTTTTCATACACCAAGGCCCGCCTGAACAGACCTTTAGTGTTTGATGGAGGGCGAGAAATAAACCTCTAAAAGTAAGTAAAAGTAAGTAAGTAATTGTAAATGAACTCCAACAAAACGCAATAAACCATTAGGCCTACCTTTATAATTAATGTAGGCTTCTTCACTAAGCAAGGCTTCATAATTTATCACTGAGAACGTTAAGAACCAGCAAATCTGCAGGAAACAAATTTTGTCCTTGTCGAAAAAAAACAAAGCAAGGATTCGTCCCCCCCCACCCCACTCAACCCACTTCTGGAAAGTGTTAAGTCATACCTAACGAGGTTGTTACGCTTGTCTGTCCATCGGTGGAATAGGAAGCAAAAAAACAAATAAACTGATATGGAAGTTTGATACAAAATAAATACAATGTGACAGGCAACATTTTCCAAGCAAAATATTATTATTATTATTATTATTATTATTATTATTATTATTATTATTATTATTATTATTAGAAGCTAAGCTACAACCCTATATGGAAAAGCAAGATGCTATAAGCCCATGGGCTCCAACAAGGAAAAATAGCCCAGTGAGGAAAGAAAATAAGAAATTAGTTATATGCTATGAGAAATAATGAACAGCCAAAACAAAATATTTTAAAAACAGTAACGACATTAAGACATATTTCATATATAAACTATAAAAGACTTATGTCAGCCTGTTCAACATAAAAACAGCACATTTCACTCTATATCCCTCCCCATGCAACATAACTACCAATATACACATTTTTTGGTCTAAAATGACCGATATCACACACCCCTAGAGAAATCCTTCTGAAGGGTTGCATGCAACAATTTGTGAGTAACGTCATGTTGGCAGATATCATAGGCATTTCCATTCCAAATTTCAGACCAAACCATTAAATACCAGAACATAGGAGCAAAAAAAAAAAAAAAAAAAAAAAAAAAAAAAAAAAAAAAAAAAAAAAAAAAAAAAAGACGAATTTGTCAAAATAGCCGAAAAATCAATAAATTTAATAATTTTGAGGTGATACATAAGAAAAAAAAAAAAAAACGTAGTTACGTCCAAGGTACCCTCATATGAAATCTCAGGTCATTTGGTGTGAATATGAGGGCGCAGGAGCCGAAAATGAAAATATCTGGTCTAAAAAATGTACAAAAATGGAAAAAATTAACCATTCAGAAAAAACTTATGCCGCAAATGTTGATGACTTCCTATTGGTTTATAGTACCAGGGCAGAGGTCACCAAAATAATTGTCAGAAAAATTGACCCCCCCCCAAAAAAAAAATCAATGAAAGTATTTTAAAGATATATATATATAAAAATATTATAACGCACCTGGGTATTTTCCAACTCAGTTTTTGTGCCAAATTTCAAGATATTTGTCCCAGAAATGATCGAAGTGAATCTATTTGAAGATTTAACTTTTTTTTTTTTTTTATTTTACCCAAAAAAAATTACAAACTGTTTTCACTTATACTATTTTACCTACATTTCCAGTTTTTCTTTTTAGTGAATTTCACATATCAGTGGTTCCAATACACATCCGGATGTGAGAGAGAGAGAGAGAGAGGAGAGAGAGAGAGAGAGAGAGAGAGAGAGAGAGAGAGAGAGAGAGACCGTCTAGTAGCTATGGACGTACGTACACAAGTCTATGGATTGCGTCTATGTAAAAATGGGATTATATAAACAACGAAAAGTGAGAGTTCTTCTGATCACTTTGGTCGAAATAGTTCCCTGGTTTATGCTCGAGAATAGTTAAACAATGAGGTTGCAATTATAAAAAAAAAAAATGTAATTTTGCCCATCTAGCTACTTTAATTGATGTCAGTGTTAGGTTGCAATTTACTAAAAATATTGCAAAGTTGTCAACAATGTTGCAGAAACGCCGACATCAAACCAACCCCTGAGTGATAGGCAGTAGCCTACTTGGGTGGAGGAGATTCACCGTTGAAACTCGAAATTTCTTGACAGGATATTCGTTATGTAACTTAAATAAAATAATAGATTAAGGACTGGATGCTTCTCTTAGAGAGAGGAGAGAGAGAGATGAGGAGAGAGAGAGAGAAGGAGAAGAGAGAGAGGAGAGAGAGAGAGAGAGAGAGGATCTTTTGAACATCAAAGTGTTATGGCCAAGCTTAAGACACACACCAAATACAAATAGATGTATACATATGTACATACATAAACATTTACATACATACAATATGTAAGAGAGAGAGAGAGAGAGAGAGAGAGAGAGAGAGAGAGAGAGAGAGAGAGAGAGAGAGAGAGAGAGAGAGAAGAGTGGTGTGGCTGATACGGCCAAGAGCTTTCAAACAGGGTTGTAGAGACAGAGAAGGAATCTTGAACCAGTTCACTTATTTAACCAAAAAATTCAGAGCTCCCTATGATTTCTGAAATTCCTGAAGGCTGCCGTTGAGACCAAAGAAAGATATACAAAGCAAATATTGTTTATGAATTGTGTGTGCGTGTGTATTCATACACAATGCCACAGTAACCCCACCTATCACCTAAAATTCCACAAATTCCTTATACACTTTCACAAATTAAAAGAATAAGCACAATTTATAGAAGTTTTTCTTACTATTTTCCTATTTCCTTTCCTCACTGGGCTATTTTTCCCTGTTGGAACCCTTGGGCTTATAGCATCTTGCTTTTCCAGCTAGGGTTGTAACTTAGCTGGTAGTATTAATAATAATAATAATAATATAATAATGATAATGATAATAATAATAATAATGATAATAATAATAACCACAACATCTTAAAAGGGGAAAATCTATCAATTTATCTTCATTTATAAAAGAAATGTGTAATGAAACCTATTAATTTTTTTAATAGAACATAGACCAGACTTTACTAAGATAAGGCCTTCTAAATTCTCTCCTGACGGCCAATAGAGAATTTAGTATTTTTGGGCAAACACAGGTTCTGGCAATTAAATTTATTTAATCAACGGTGATTAAAATCAATTATATTTTTCCTTATGAAACCCAAAACCACATTAATAATACAAAAAGCCACTTGGAAAGTCTCTTACAAAAAACATTCACAAATTAGGACCTTTACAGGAGCTAAAAACCAATTTTACAAATACCAATATGAAATTCCTTTCGACAATATAAGACCTTCTAAGGAAATGACTGGGTATTTCAAAAATCTAACATTTAAATTGATGAAACATCCACCAGAAAATAAATAAATAAACCCATTAAAGTCCATTAAGGGACTCCTTACCCTTTCACTTAATTTCTCACAGCACTAGGTAAAAGACAAGTCCTTTTCTGACCGTGTCTATGGTAGACTGAATCATCTTCTAGAGCTGTCAAAAACATCCCTAGACATGCACTAAATATCCTAGATCAGAGGTATTTCCCCCTGGGTATTCTTTAACATTTTTGCATTGTTTAAGATGATAATACAAATTATATTCTGTTGTCTTTTATATAATTATAATATAATGTATATTTACTCTTAATCCTTGTGTTTATGAAACCACTAACAAAATATAGATTTTCTCAAACAAGAGCGCTTTTTTTTTTTTTTTTTTTTTTGGTGTTTTCTTATTTCCTTTCCTCAGTGGACAATTTTCCCCCTGTTGGAGCCCTTGGGCTTATAGCCTCTTGCTTTTCTAACCAGAGTTACTAATAATATGTGCTCTGAAAGATATATTTATGCAATTGTAATCGTATTGAGATTCATACACAAGTAATACTTAACAAAATGCAAATATCCCAATTGTGTGCTTCTAACAGCTAAAACTTCCCCATTTGGGGACAAATTCCTAAAATTGGTCGACAAAGGTCAAGATTTGCTTCAACCAATCAGGGACCTCCACTACACACTTCGTTCCCATAGTTCTCTCCATTGTTTTTTTTTTTTTTTTTTTTTAGTTTTAAATAATTTTAGCTAATATCATCTTCCTAAAATCAGAGATATACACTCGGTCGAACTATCCCTATGTTGCCTCTCTTTCTCTTCTTATATTGAAGTTTTTCACAGTTAATATATCAAAGATTAATTCTGTTATTATTGTTCTTAAACTTCTCTCGTAGTTTATTTCCTTATTTCCTTTCCTCACTGGGCTATTTTACCTGTTGGAGCCCTTGAGGGGCTTATAGCATCCTGTTTTTCCCGCTAGGGTTGTAGCTTAGATGATAATAATAAATAATAATAATAATAATAATAATAATAATAATAAATAATAATAATAATAATAATAATAATAATAATAATAATAATAATAATTTGGGACTTTTTGTTGAAACCCATTGTATGATCTAGTAAAAACACTATTATTATTATTGTTATTATTATTATTATTATTATTATTATTATTATTCTACAGCCCTAGTTGGAAAAGCAGGAAGCTATAACCCTAGTGGCTCCAACAGGGAAAATAGCCAGTGAGGAAAGAAAACAAGGAAAAATAGAATATTTTAAGAACAGCAACATTAAAATAAATATCTCCTATATAAACTATAAAAAACTTTAACAAAACAAGAGGAAGGGAAATAAGATAGAATAGTGTGTCCGAGTGTACCCTCAAGCAAGAGAACTCTAACCCTAATAAGAAGAATGAACTATATTTATACATATACACACACACACACACACATATATATATATATATATATATATATATATATATATATATATATATATATATATATATATATATATATATATATATATACATGTGTATATATATATATATATATATATATATATATATATATATATATATATATATATATATATATATATATATATATATATACTGTATATATATTTGCTACACCATCAATTTTAAGGAAAAAAATTCCCTTGTTTGACTTGACTGGGAGTGACCTCTACTGCTTGGATGGTCCACTAACACCAACACTAATACATTCGCACTTGTTCCGTGTGTGTTAAGTGTTACTACGTCACTATTACGTCACTATTACATCACTATTGCGTTATTATGACGTCACTATTACATAAAAAAAAGTTCGATGGTTAAATTGTAAGTGAAAAATCAATGAAACATAATAATCTCGAAATTACGAATTTCTATATAAACTATAAGGTTCGTTTTCAATGTCATATTCAAGTGGGGATTATAATAATAATAATAATAATAATAATAATAATAATAATAATAATAATAATAATAATAATAATAATAATAATAATCCCTGTAGATCAAGTGAACATAAGGTCACCTATATTCATGTATTTTGTGTAAGACCTTTGATAAGCGCAAAACTAATATCAATTGGTAAGAGAGAAACCCGAAGTCCTCACCAAGGCAACAGAGATATGCAAACTTCTTTATTACTGGAAAATCCATGATTAAAATGGTGGAGTAAAGATTTTTTACTATCATCATTAAGGAGCAGAGTTTGAATTTCCCAGAAAAATCCTTTTTTTCAAATGTTTGTCCTTGTAGCTAAGAAGAAGAATATAAAGTTTCAAATTCTCTCTCTCTCTCTCTCTCTCTCTCTCTCTCTCTCTCTCTCTCTCTCTCTCTCTCTCTCTCTCAGAGTTACGTACAGTCTGTGTAGCTGAAGAACAATACTCTGTTGTGATATAATCGTAGATATTTATAAAACAACTCCAAATTAGTCATCACAGCGTGACCACATCCTCACCTGATGGGGTCATACTTTCTCTCTCCTTCCTAACACTCAGATTTCAACATGAAAGTCGCTATAACCTACGACGAGATTAAACACCTAAATGGCCTTCGAAAATAAGACCTTATTTTCTACGTGATACGAGTATGTGCACTTGACAATAAACACCCATTATACTCTTTGATACCCTAAATACCTGAGATTGTATAAGACAAACAGATGTTTTAAGACGAAAACATTAATGATGAAACTGGTGTTAATGTTTAGAAAATGACTTGGGTTTCAACTTACCTCCAACTTTAATAGTTCAAAATCCATTCCTGTTTTAAGCTCTACTTTCGCCTCAAGCTCAACGTTAGATGTTTTTTTCCAGTTATTCTATTTCCTCCAGTTGAAAGTCATGCAATTTAAAAGTATTTATCGCCCTTGTAGTTTGCATGGAAACCGCTATACACACCTGGAAAAGAAAATTGAACTATTTAAAATATGAAATTGTAAACTGAATGTACTTTAAACAGCTATCGGCATATGAAAATGTTAAATTACAATTTTAAAATCTGTAAAAAAGGGAAAAACTAAATGTATATCTCACAAAATAAACATTATTGTTATAATAGTTTATCTCTACACTACACGACTTCCAAAATTCTTCCCAAGAAATTAACGAATTGCCTAACTATAAGCTAATTGCTCAAGTATATTACGGGCTATTATTATTATTATTATTATTATTTATTATTATTATTATTATTATTATTATTATTATTCATTATCATTAATTGCTAAGCTACAACCCTATTTGGTAAAGCAGGATGCTATAAGCCCAGGGGCCCCAACAGGGAAAATAGCCCAGTGAGGAAAGGAAACAAGGAAAAATAAAATATCTTAAGAACAGTAACAATATTAAAATAAACATAACCTATATAAACTATAAAAACTTTAACAAAACAATAGAAAGAGAAATTAGATAGAATAGTGTACCCGAGTGTACCCTCAAGCAAGAGAATTCTACCCCAAGACAGTGAAAGACCATGGTACAGAGGATATGGCACTACCCAAGACTAGAGAACAATGGTTTAATTTTGGAGTGTCCTTCTCCTAGAAGAGCTGCTTACTATAGCTATCTCTCCAAAGCAAGCATTAATGTTATGATAGTTTTATATCTACACTACAACACATCTCAATCTTTCCCAGTCATTTACGAATTGCCTAACTATAATCTAATTGCTCAAGTATATTACAGAAACTATGAACTCCGTAAGCTCTCCTTCATAATAAAAACGTTAGATTGTCATTTCTTTGCTTTGGAAAAGGGAAAACTCCTTTTTAGACATTTTAGTTTACTTTGGGAACCATCTCAGTTTTAGTATTTTCTACTTAGCTTATAAAACTGTTTAGTAACCTGGTAAACAATTACAGTTTTTGAAGCTTTAATAGCAAACACTGATTGCGAATTAAATTATGTTAACTTGATAAGAAAAAACGTCACAGTTTACAATCCAGAAAAAAAGACAACAGCAAGAAAGTATAACCAAAAGAAAATGCACAAAAACAATTTTAAACAAACCACTTCAACCGTTGAGTAAATTCTGAATTGGCAAAAAGTTAGAGAGAATTTCATTAAAGTTTCTCTCTCTCTCTCTCTCTCTCTCTCTCTCTCTCTCTCTCTCTCTCTCTCTCTCTCTCTCTCTCTCTCAATAAGCATTGACTGGTAATTGACTTCATATTAGCAGTAGTTCTACTGTACAAAGTTACAAATTTCAGGGAAATTCGAATGGCCATTGACACGGAGTCTTCCGATTTTCAAGTCTAAAGTCTACCGTTACAAACATGATAAACTAGAGGGGCACTTAGTAAAACGCAGATCTTTCCCCAGGCAGGTAATTGACCTTGATCTTGACCTTAATGTGAATTAATTGGCGTGGATTTTCATACACTCAAATATGAACCAAATTTCTAGTCTCTGTGAGAACGATGTTCAAACTTATGGCTGATTTACGTGAATTGGACATTTCGTTTGACCTTGACCTTCGGCATGGATCTTCCAAAATTTTATAATTTCCAGCTTTTTGAATAACAGTTAATCCCTACAAGTTTCATTACTCTACTATTAGAAATTTTGATTATGTTAGATATTAGTGCTGCTTTTGACACTGTTGTGCACGAGTACTTACTTGACGACTTAAAGTCTATTGGAGTGACTGAGGAAGCACTGAAATTTTTGCGGAGTTACTTAGTGAATAGGAAGACTATTGTAGAAGTTTCTGAAAACCGATCCAGTGAGAGAATTCTTACGAAGGGTGTACCACAGGGTAGTGTCCTGGGCCCTATCTTGTTTAACATATATACTATCGAGCTATCACACATCTTGAAAAAACAAAAAGTGGGTTTTAAACTATATGCAGATGATACTCAGTTTTACCTCTCAATTTCAACAACACAAGATACAGGGAAGAAAATTGATGAGATAATGACTGAAATAAAAACATGGATGCAGAGGAAAAAGCTCAAATTAAATGATGATAAAACAGAATGTATGTTCTTTGGCACAAAGGTGGCTTTGAAGAATTACCATTTAATTCAAAGTATAAAAATTGGGGATGCTGATGTTGGGATTATGCCTGTTGTGAAAAATTTGTGTGTACTGATAGATTGTAATTTGTCAATGAGGGACCAAATTGTGAACACAGTGAAAGTGTGTAACTATCACCTGAGAAACATAGCATTTATTAGAAAATATTTAACAAAGGGCAGTACAAAAACTTTAGTGATGAGTCACGTAATATCAAGGCTTGATTATTGCAATTCTCTGTACTACAAATTGCCCAATACACTACTAAGAAAGCTTCAAAATGTGCAAAACCGGGCGGCTAGACTGATAAAAGGCATTAAACTACGGGAGAGAATAACTCCTGCATTGATCGATCTACATTGGTTAACTGTTAAGGCTAGAATTGAATTTAAGATTTGCTTGTTGACCCACAAAGCACTTAGAAGTGATAAGCCTAAATATCTTCGTGATTGCTTGGCCCCCTACCCTGAAGCTACCAGCGCCGCTGTAAGAGTTAGACATGCTGATGACCCACATAGACTGTTCGAAATTGGTGTGAATCATGCAATAGGAGGAAGACCGTTCAGTTATGCTGCACCGAGACTCTTCAACGAACTTCCACTCGATGTCAAGAATAGCAATAATGTGGCAAGTTTCAAGAAAAACCTGAAGACATATCTTTTTAGAAAGTGTTACAATAGTGACCTGAAAACTATTAAGCCTGAATACAAATGCTAGCGAAATAACTGATAAGATACAGAGCAAAATATTAACTAAAAAGAAATTATTTTTTCACACACCAAGGCCCCGCCTGAACAGACATTTAGTGTCTGACGGAGGGAGAGAAATAAACCCGTAAAAGTAAAGTAAGTAAGTAATGACTCGGTGCCGATATCTAGTAAAGTTCGAGATCTAGGTGTATTTCTTGACTGTAACCTGTCTCTAAATGCCCAAACAAATAATGTAATAAAAAGTGCCGGTTATCATCTAAGAAATATTGCGTTTATAAAAAAAGTACCTGAACGAAAATTCCGTAAAGAAACTTGTGATAAACTGTGTTATTACCAGGAATGGACTACTGCAACTCAATCTACAATTTACCAAAAGTGCAACTTAAGAAATTACAAAACATAAACAGAGGAGCAAGACTAATAAAAGGTGTCTCACCTAGAGAAAGGATCACCCCTATACTAATCGATTTACTCTGGCTGCCGATTAAAGTGAGAATTGAATTCAAAATATGTACAATAACCCACCAAGTTATCAGAACCGGTCGTCCAAAATACTTAATAGAAATGCTACATATTGCGCAGCCTACAAATCGTGTCGACACGAGAATAGTTACAGATGGCTTCAAACTATTGGAATCTAGATATATGTCTACTGTAGGCTCCAGAGCCTTTAAATATGTGGCCCCGAGACTATATAATAAGCTCCCACGAAACATTTGAATGATTGAAGACATTAAGGCTTTTCAAGAGGAAACTGAAGACTTTCTTATTTCATGAGTCTTTTGACAGTGACGATTTAACAGTATATGAACAATATGTGACTTGAAAATATAAATACTCTGAATAAACAAGTAAAAACGACAGTGGAGGTCCCTGTAGAGAGTGGGGTTCCCCTGCTGTATGGGGACTGGAAAAGCAGTCATCAAAGTAAGGTAAATGTACTGGAATCGAAGTACACAACCATTAACATCAATTCTAACAAGATGCAATCACAGTGCATACTTTTTCTCTAAATTAAATCCTTGATTATGGGGTCAGATATTGCTCTCCCCCTTTTGCCAATGTATAAAAAAAAAACTTGATTTTATGCTGAATAAGAACCTATGGACCCAAAAGACGACAATAAACTATGTTTCAATGGCAGAGGCAAGGGGCAGCGAGAATGCCCTGGAAATTGACCATATATACATATCCTCAGTGCCAAAAGCTCCCTCTCCATCAAACTAGGGTAAGGTAGGGTCAGACAATGCTTGTTTGTGGCTTAACAGTTAGACCTACACGCTCCCCCAACTACCCATCCTTTGCTTACAAGGATGGTAAGTTTGCCATGAAATAAGATATGTATTTTTGAATTCGGCAGTTAACATTTAAAAATGAAGCTTAATACTATTGTATGGTATTACAGCCTATATTTTGTAGTTGTGGAACCAATGATATACGAACAATTTTGTTTCATATCATATTGTTTTGATATGAACATTTATAAAAAACAGTTTCAGTGCACATTGCCAAATTGTTACGCCACGTTAATATAACCTTTAACACCACTACCTCGTCCAGGATTAAAAGTCTGTCATTAACCTTGTATGTTTACTCGACAAAAACACTGGCTCTTTACAATCACCCTCAGATCCATAGTTTTTTTTCTTTTTATTACTGAAAATCAACTAAAAAGTCATTCACTTAGAAAATACCTTTACGTCAGTTTACAAACCTTTTTTTATAAAAAGGTTTGTTAAAGGTTGATTTTCAATAAACAGGAAAAATACATCATCATCACACACGACCACAAAATTAGTATAATCCTTCCATTGAATATGAAAGTTAAATTAGTTAAACTATAGACATAGTAAGAAATGAGTTACAGTCACACCTTCAAAACCAAGTTCTCTAATCCACATAGTATTCAGGCAGTAATGTCCTTTTCAGAAGTCCTGTGGATTAGTGGAACAGATTTGATTTTCCAAAATATTACCAGACTGGAATTTCCTTAAATTAAACTTATGAAATCAACCATTACCTTTATAATCAAACGAAGGCTTGACGATTTAATATCACTTAATAAGGCATCGTATCTTCAGATTAAAGACAGTGTCTCCCCACTCGCTGTCAACTTGTGGACCATCTTCGTAACCACGAACAAATCTGCAGGAAAAACAATTTTGTCAGACTGGTCGAAATACGAACAAGGAAAGTGTTACGTCATAACTAATGAGGTGATTATACATGTTAAGTTTAATTATTATTATTATTATTATTATTATTATCATTATTATTATTATTTAAGCTACAACCCTAGTTTGAAAAGCTGGACGCTATAAGCCCAAGGGCTCCAAAAGGGAAAATAAAGCAGAGAGGAAAGGAAATAAGGAATATGCAAACTACAAGAGAAGTAATTAACAAAATAAAATATTTTAAGAACAGTAAACATTAAAATAAATATTGCATATATAAACTACTAAATCTTCAAAAAACAAAAGGAAGAGAAGCAACATTTAGTAGTGTGCCCAAGTGTACCCCTCAAGAAAGAGAACTCTAAACACTAAGAATGTTCGCCTTACTTCCTGATAAGACTCAAGTTACTTGCAATATAATGTTTATTATGCTAAAATGACACTTGCACAGTGCAGAACTTGGCACTATTAGGATGGATTTAAAAAAAAAAAAATAAATAAAGTCATCCATAATTTCTCAAGACATTTCCTGCTTTAATTTTAACTGAATTTCCTAGAGATGTCTTGATGAATAAACAGTGTCTAAAAGCCTAAACTAGACATTTTATTCTATAGACCTTATATCCCTATTAAAATTGTGTTTAAGTACTTGTGCTGATATAAAACTTAAATCTATAAACAATTTATATCCGAGGGCTCACTCTATGGTTGCAATGAAAACCAGAATGTTTTAAAGGTTTGATTGCATGTTGCTTTTAGAGAGAGAGAGAGAGAGAGAGAGAGAGAGAGAGAGAGAGAGAGACTTATCAAAACAGAGAGAGAGATACTTATCAAAACAGAGAGAGAGAGAGAGAGAGAGAGAGAGAGAGAGAGAGAGAGAGATACTTATCAAAACAGAGAGAGAGAGAGAGAGAGATACTTATCAAAACAGAGAGAGAGAGAGAGAGAGATTTATCAAAACCGAAGAGAGAGAGAGAGAGAGAGAGAGAGAGATTTATCAAAACCGAAAGAGAGAGAGAGAGAGATTTATCAAAACCGAAAGAGAGAGGAGAGAGAGAGAGAGA
The DNA here is from genome assembly GCF_036898095.1 of Palaemon carinicauda. Taxonomy (NCBI): domain Eukaryota; kingdom Metazoa; phylum Arthropoda; class Malacostraca; order Decapoda; family Palaemonidae; genus Palaemon; species Palaemon carinicauda. The sequence goes on from NC_090729.1 coordinate 118,190,754, forward strand.
GAGAGAGAGAGAGAGAGAGATTTATCAAAACCGAAAGAGAGAGAGAGAGAGAGAGAGAGAGAGAGAGAGAGAGATACTTATCAAAACAGAGAGAGAGAGAGTACAGTAGACATCAAGGAAAGAATCTTGAACTAATTTATTTATTTAACAAAAAACACAGAACTGAGGACAATAAGGAGATATTTAAAACAAATAACTGTATAATTGTCAAGGTTTGTGTGCACTCGCCTACAAATGAATGACTGTGTTCACAGAGTACACTGAATGGTTATTGGGACAAAGGATTTATTTTGTGCATTGGTCAAATAATGAATACTATTGTTAAATATATACGCTGTGTATGATGAGCTGTTCACTGACTGTTTATATGATTTTATATGTTAACTTATGAAATATACTTATGCCCTCAATAACTATCGTACACCTATTATTATTATTATTATTATTATTATTATTATTATTATTATTATTATTAGCGAAGCTACAACCCTAGTTGGAAAAGCAAGATGCTATAAGCCGAAGGGCTCCAATAAGGAAAAATAGCCCAGTGAGGAAAGGAAATAAGGAAATAAATAAATAACAAATTACCAATAAATCCTTCTAAAAAACAGTAACAACGTCAAAACAGATGTCATATATAAACTACAAAAAGACTCACGTCAGGCCTGTTCAACATAAAAACATTTGCTGCAACTTTGAAATTTTGAAGTTCTACTGATTCAACCACCCTAAGATTAGGAAGATCATTCCACAACCTATCACCTAAAATTCCCGGATCCTTCCTAGAATTTTGCAAGTTATGTAGCTGTTGTATATTTCCTGGCCCCTGCGGCCAAGCCCAGGCTCTTGCAATCATGCAACCCTTGGGATTTGCAAGATAAAAATATGCATAAATTATACAAATCTTGAGACATCACCACCACCACCACCAACAGCTTGAAAATTTTAAAAATGTAATAAAAATTCTTATCATGTGTCTAGTTTCAGAAGGAACATTATTTAAAATTCCCTATAAATTTGTCTCCAATTTCAAAAGGAAATATCTGATTATAAACCATTAATTACATTTTGAATGAATTTGAGCAAACTTTACGAAGATAATTCTAAATCCATCGCTGGCGTTAACAGAAAATTTAGGCCTATGGATAAGTACTCGACAGGGGTAATATTAAAATTTATTCCTTCATTAACAATTGCTGTCAAATCGATTATTATGTTTCTACATGGAACTCAAAACAACACAAAATCACTTGGAAAATCTCGTATAAAAACCATTAAAAGATTCGAAACTTGCCACGCCCTAAAACCGGTATATTGGCAAAGGCCAAAATAAAATTTCTTTCACCAATTTAAGACCTTCGTAAGAAAATATCTGGTTATTCCAAATATCTAGTGTTTCAATTGATTAATTATCCGCGAGAAAATAAAGAAAATAAACCTGAAAAGTTACTTCTTACCTTTTCCCTTAATTTTTCACAACACTATTTAAAAGACAAGACCTTCTCTGACCGTGTCTGTGGCGGACTGAATTTTCTATAGCTGTCAGAAACATCCCTAGACAGGCCCTAAAATATCCCTAGGACAGAAGTATTTTCTTCTAGTACTTTGTAATACTTTGCTTTCTTTATAATGCAATACATATACTTATGCTTCTTTTATAATTGTAATATATTCTATATTTACTTTTAATAATGGTATTTATGAAACCACTAACACTAAGATCTAGATTTCTATTAAGATGACGAGCTTACTTCTGTTTTGATTTTAATATTTGCTCTGAAATATATATATATATATATATATATATATATATATATATATATAGTATATATATATATATGTACTGTGTATATATATATATATATATATACATTAATGTAATCATAATCATAATGGGTGTCATATACTAAATTTTCACATTACTGAATTTAGGCTACGTAAAGAAACTAAATATCTCACGTTGAATATTTACCTATGTAGCAAAAAAATATCTCTAAATTATAAGGACCATTGTTGATTTTGATATGCTAAAATTAAATTTCAGTAACAATTTTCAGCTATACGGGAGTTAATCAGATATCCCTACTTTGAGCCTATGAGTTCTCCAACAGCTAAAATGTCCCTATTTGGGGGACAAATCCCTAGAATTGGTAGAGAAAGTCAAAGATTTGCTTCAGCCAATCAAAGACTTCCACTATACTCTTCGTTTCTATGGTTCTCTTCATTAGGTAGAAACATCAAATTTATGATAGGATATATATTGGTAATTCTCAGATACACAAATTAAATAATAATAGACTTTAAATAGAGATAAATATAAACACCATTTAGTATTTAATAGCTATTTACGCCTGAAGCGTATACGCAAGCTGTTTTATGTTACCAAAATTTTTCATCTTGAACGTAGCCATTTGTCCTTTACTATATTTTAGAAAATGAAAAGAATCGGATCTTTCTGAACAAATTTTTTGTTTGAGGGAACCCTTAGTATTTTAACAGCCATTCATACCAGATTTGAAAATTCATCTTAATCATGTATTTTACCATATCTTATGAATTGATAATAATAATTTCAAGAACTGAAGACTTTCTCTTTTCTGAGTGTGATAATGTGGATTTGACAATTGACATAGATTACTCTAAATACCTCAGAATGTATACGACAAACTGATGTAGTAGCTCATGGAGGGCTCAGGGTTTCCTTGCTTGATATGACCAGGAAACAGCTCTTAAAGTAAAATAAAGTCAAGTAATACTGGTAGGAATGTGATCTTAACTTATGCAGACTGACGCAAAGGGCCTCGGCTGAATTTCGCCATTCGCGTCTATCTTGAGCTTTTAAATCAATACTTCTCCATCCATCATCTCCTACTTTACGTTTCGTAGTCCTCAGCCATGTAGGCCTGTGTTTTCCAATTCCTTTGGTGCCTCGTGGAGCCCAGTTGAAAGTTTGGTGGACTAATCTCTCTTGTGGAGTGCGAAGAGCATGCCCAAACCATCTCCATCTACCCCTCACCATTATCTCATCCACATATGGTACCCTAGTTATCTCTCTAATAGTTTCATTTCTAATCCGGTCCTGCCATTCAACTCCTGATATCCTTCTAAGGGCTTTGTTCTCAAATCTACTAAACCTGTTGGAGATTGTTTCATTGCCATTGTTTATACTAATCTATAAACATTATACTAGCTGTAGTACTCATACTATGGTGTAAAACCATAACGGTTTAGTTTTAGTAGGAATATACCTGAAATAATAATAAAAGACTACTTTATCAAAAGGGATATATGATTTGAATTGAATACCTCTTCAGTAGTATTACTTTAATTACTGGTAAGAAATTAGATTTACTCTCTTGTCATTCCACAACAAACTAAAGGGGCACTCAGTAGAATGCAGATCTCCGCCATGGCAGCTAATTTCTAGAACTTTTGCTTGATCTTGACCTTGACCTTTGACCTTAATATTTATTAATTGGCGTGGATTTTCAGACACTCAAATATGAACCAAGTCTGAAGTCTCTGTGACAACGATGTCCAAACCTATGGCTTATAACGTGAAGTGAATTGGACATTTTGCTTGACTGTGACCTTGACCTTTAACCTTGACCTTCAAAAATTGATAATTTCCAGCTTTTTACATAAGTTAATTGATGTAAGTTTCATTACTCTACGATTAAAATTGTGGCCAGGAAGCTGTTCATAAACAAACCACAAACAGGAGGTAAAACATAAACTCCTTCCAACTTGTTTGGCAAAGGTAATTATTAAAGCACCTATATGAGCTACCTAAGCGATTACTGAGCCTATGTGAGCTACCTAAAAACCAGTTAAGCTCGCACTGAAAACATACATCCTGTCGTAAGATGGCCTTTATTTAAGGATGGCACAATTGCTAATGGCACAGCTCTTGCGGCCTTGAGTAAGAAGTCTGATTCAGTGTCACTAGATATCCAACAATATACGCTGATATACTTCAATCGTATTTTCTGTTACACATATTCAAACACCAAAAGATTGATTGTGTTTACAGACTATTAAAAGCATTAACCATGAATTTCTGATCAAAGGCATACAATGATATTCTTAAATAACTTGACCAATAACACAAATGGTTATCCTGTTCTATAGAGATCTTGAATAGTAAAAATTATAATTTCATTCAATTATTCTGTTGAAAGATCTTTGGCTGCAATAAGATATTTAGTTCCGCATAGCACAACAATTATCACAAATGTATTTTATGTAAAACAAAAATTATGGTTACTTCACTATACTTTAATAGATGTTTTCCTGGTCCTATCACACAAAGAGAGCCTACGCACTACAGGGCCTACAAGATCTGTTTGTTGTAGACGTTTTTAGATACCTAAAGTTTGAAACAGCCTATCCCATGTTAATAGTCAAATCAACATTATCAAAGCACTTTGGAAACAAGGAAGTCTTTAGTTCCTTCTTGAAAGCTTTGACATCTTCAGTCTTTCGGATGTCTAGTGGGAGCTTGCCATATAGTTTTAGGGTCTAGAATCTACAAAAGACATAAATCTATTATTTTTTCACCTTTTGGAGATAATATTTATTGTTGAGACACGCATTTACCAATCGTCTTTTCATACCATAATACTAAATTGGTTAGAATTATTAACGTATTGCAAACATAAACAAAACAATACTGTTAATAAAAATAAAATTAAATATCGACAAATCAATAATCTATTTTGAAAGAAAACAGCAGGATATTCGCATATGTGTCAACTAAAGCAGAAGCACATTCACGAGAACTTCAAGAAAAAATCGTTTGAAATACCTTTCTTTTTTTACAGAAGCACTAGATAAATACCACGTCCTCCTGCCGAGGTATCTACGTGTTTACTGAATCTTTTGTAACTATCAATACTACAGTATGTTTCAACCAGTCAGAGGCCTCAACCAAACCCGGTGTCTTTATCTGTTTTCAGCCAGTATTTTAGCTGGAAGCTCAGTAAACCCTTCTAAGACTGACTGGTTGGACTAAATATATTTTTTTTTAAAAGTCGTTAGTGTAACGAATATTCATTATCTAATAGAGTTACAAGCATAAAAAAGTGCCGGAGTCCTATTTACATTAGTTTATGCCTTTGTAAGAATAGAAAATGTATCAGCTTCTATTAGGAGAAAACGTTTTTATGGACTACTACAATAATTTATTTGACTTAGAAAACTCATTTCAAAATTTCTTATTTCGTGGATACAGAAGCAAATTTCGTGGAATAGCGACTACAAATTTATCAAAATATGTTCATAAAACTGTAAAGGTTATATGATAATTGATGGATAATGGATAATAGATCTATAACATTAAACTCCAGCGTAATTTCACAAAGGATCTTTGAATAAATTCTAAATGAACTCGCATCGAGACGTTCCAGAGATGTTAAACGGCTATTGAAACAAATTTAAGTGAGTGTCTTTTTATAGAGGACTATAAAATAGTATAGTTTATTTGATTCTCAATTTCATTCAGGTAACCACAGTAATTCATATAGATATATCTTGAAGAAAATTAACGATTGTAACAATTATCAATGTTTCACACATTCTTTTTTTCTCTTGCAAAGGTTGGATTCTACAAGATTCAGCACTTACGGTCTATCTGGTGAAATAGCCATTCAGTTACAGTATCAAGCAAAATTGTTAAGCTGGACGGGAAGATCGAAGTAAGTTTGGAAATCGGCAAAGTAGATAATTATAAATTGTGCGCTGGAATGGGGCCAGATACTCACATCACTACCACCTCTTGCTGGGGTGAGAGCATTGCCTTTGTCTCCAGAATACCTTGATTTTAGTTAATTTAAAGAAATAAACAGGATCTTTATATTTCCTTTATCATGTCTACTTTCATGATATAAAGTGCGAAGCTGTTCATTATATCACACGACACTGTCCTAGTGCAAACTAGTAACTTAGAGCCTTTTAAAGTTTATAATATCAAAACTGTTTAGATAAATCTTTCATACTAGAAAAACGATAGCTTTGATTAATTTCACATTATTATAGCTTAATTTATCTTAATACAAGATAACCCTCAGATCTGAACACAACCAAGTAGTGTTGTGAAAGCTGGTTTACGTTGTGTCCATACAGTCGAGCAGTGCCTGCAGACAAATAATTTGCCTGTGAACGTCCACATTTGGTGGTCAAAGCCATGAATTGTCAGCGTTATCAGTTGAAGAAATAAACAATGACTTGTTTAACGACGCTGCAAGACACAAGAGCAGCCCTTAGGCTTGCTACTTATCATCATCATCATTATCATTATCATTATCATTACTATCCAAGCTACAACCCTAATTGGAAAAGCAAGACACTATAAGCCCAGGGGCTCCAATAGGGAAAAATAGCCCAGTGAGGAAAGGAAATAAGGAAATAAATAACTGAAGAGAACAAATTAACAATAAATCATTCTAAAAAAAGTAATGTCAAAAGAGATATATCATATATAAACTATTAACAACGTCAACAACAAAAATGTCATATATAAACTATAAAAAGACTCATGTCCGTCTGGTCAACAAAAAAGCATTTGCTCCAACTTTGAACTTTTGAAGTTCTACTGATTCAACAACCCGATTAGGAAGATCATTCCACAACTTGGTAACAGCTGGAATAAAACTTCTAGAGTACTGCGTAGTATTGAGTCTTATGATGGAGAAGGCCTGGCTATTAGAATTAACTGCCTGCCTAGTATTACGAACAGGATAGAATTGTCCAGGGAGATCTGAATGTAAAGGATGGTCAGAGTTATGGAAAATTTTATGCAACATGCATAATGAACTAATTGATCGACGGTGCCAGAGATTAATATCTAGATCAGGAATAAGAAATTTAATAGACCGTAAGTTTCTGTCCAACAAATTAAGATGAGAATCAGCAGCTGAAGACCAGACAGGAGAACAATACTCAAAACAAGGTAGAATAAAAGAATTAAAACACTTCTTCAGAATAGATTGATCACCGAATATCTTAAAAGACTTTCTCAATAAGCCAATTTTTTGTGCAATTGAAGAAGACACAGACCTTATATGTTTCTCAAAAGTAAATTTGCTGTCAAGAATCACGCCTAAAATTTTGAAAGAGTCATACAAATTTAAAGAAACATTATCAATACTGAGATCCGGATGTTGAGGAGCCACCGTCCTTGACCTACTTACAATCATACTTAGAGTTTTGTTAGGATTCAACTTCATACCCCATAATTTGCACCATGCACTAATTCTAGCTAAATCTCTATTAAGGGATTCACCAACCCCAGATCTACATTCAGGTGATGGAATTGATGCAAAGAGAGTAGCATCATCTGCATATGCAACAAGCTTATTTTCTAGGCCAAACCACATGTCATGTGTATATAGTATGAAAAGTAATGGGCCAAGAACACTACCCTGTGGAACACCGGATATCACATTCCTATACTCACTATGGTGCCCATCAACAACAACTCTTTTGAGATCTACTACTTAAAAAATCAATAATAATGCTAAGAAACGACCCACCCACTCCCAACTGTTTCAGTTTGAAAACAAGGGCCTCATGATTAACACGGTCAAAGGCAGCACTAAAATCAAGGCCAATCATACGAACTTCCCGACCACAATCAAGGGATTTCTGTACTGCATTGGAGATTGTAAGAAGGGCATCACATGCTCCAAGGCCTTTCCGAAAACCAAATTGCAAACTAGGGAATAGATGATTACCTTCAGCAAACCTATTAAGACGTTTTGCCAGAAGACGTTCAAAAACTTTAGATAATATGGGAGTTATGGAAATTGGGCGGTAATCAGTGGGACTTGAGCTACCACAAACACATTTACATAGAGGAGTAACATTACCAATTCTCCAACAAGTGCTAAAAGCTCCTCTTCTTGCTAACTTGCGTAAAATAACAGATAACTTTGGAGCTAAGAAATCTGCTGTCTTTATAAAAAACAAAGGAAAAATACCATTAGGGTCTACACCTCCATAAGCATCAAGGTCCATCAACAGAGCTTTAATCTCACGAGATCGAAAAGCTAAACTAGTTAGTTTAGCCTCAGGAAAACAGGAATGAGGAAGTTCAAGTTTTTCATTACTCTGTTTACTGTCAAAAACATCAGCCAAAAGGGTTGCCTTTTCCTTATCAGACGAATGAGCCTGAACTAAGCTATTAGAACTATTTTTATCTTGATTTGCATAAGGATTTGCTACTTATGAAGGACGACATTTGTCCAGCACAACAACATGGCTCGTAGGAGACGCAAGAAAACAGCCCATTATTATTGCTATGTGAACCAAGATGAACCCGGCATAGCAGAGGAAGATATAATGTAAAGAAAGGATTCAAAAATAGAGGATGCTTAGGAAGTCATGTGACAATAGGACCGGAGTTTACATATGGGCCAGAAGTAGATGTAATGTAATGGGAATAAATTACACAATGATTTTGATAAAACTAGATACCCCATGATCAGATCATCGTTCAGCACCTGGCATATCCTCATTGCTGTCATAGTTCGAAATAAATTACCATAATGCGTCGTCACCAGTTCAAAAATGACATTGCCTGGGAGCACCATACTGTGTGCGCGCATTAATATTAGTTTCTGTTCCTAATTTTTTTTATAATTATTTTGCGCATACCTAGTTCCTGATTTTACACTAAGAGTTAATGTATGTTTTAACCTCCACTCTGTTCACGTTCACATTAATTTGCTCATTCATATGTAATTGTTGCAGTACGTGTATCATAGTCTATCGACACGCATTTTCAATTCATCAACATTTGACTTTCGAGCACAAGGTTCCTCGGACATGACGAACGGTTGGTAGTGGGACACGAGAAGCGACAGGTCATGTGTACTGCCTTCCTATATCATTTCATGATTCAGATTGCCTGACCCCCATATCCAGGCACGGGCTCTTTATCACTTCACAGCCAGTATATCATTTCAAAAGTCAACTATCACCTATATACCATGACTTCTCCCCAACCCTGACAAGCTACAAGTCAATAATATATACTTTGAAAAACATTGGGAGAAACCTAATTGATTCTCGCAGTTTCTCCAATTATGAAGCTACACCAAGCCATTTTTGTATAGCAGGGCCTTGAGGCAATACGTCAAATATGCCAGGCGATAGTACCTTACCTCCAGTTCATTTCGTTAACTACCGTACAAAGTTTATTGTATATTACCTTTCAGTGCGTGTCTTTGACTCTCTCAACACTTGCCACAAATCGAGGGGTGGGAGGACGCCCTCCTGGAAAATCCCCCACCCTGTTTAAAACTGGAAAACCCATAGAAAAGTAAACCAAGTTTTGCTTGTGGTTTACGCCCATCCACAAGTAACACAGTTGCTTTAATTTTTAATCAATGCAAGTCATGAAACCTCTAAAATGCTTAAAGTTCCAGCCACCTTCCCATTAGCTTTTATACATAAATTTTATTACACAGCACAAAGATTAAAGTTTAAAGACTTGCAATCGTTACCGTACTATACTGGCCCCCCACACCTCACTACATTGACAGTACTCTGCCAACTACTTAATCCTTATACACCATCAAACTAAACCTCTGCAGCAGAGCCTGCGCACAGTCTGCAAAAGGTCACAGTATGCAGGTAAAGACAGACCTTGTGAACGGTGGTGTATTAAACTTTAAGTGGTATAAGGTATGCCAGAATAGTTTTATTTCCCAAACGGTGGGAAAAATTCTCAGCCAGTTTCTCAATTATTTGAGATGAAAATAGGGGAATAATTCTTTGCCACTTTCTTCAAATTGTTTTTTTTTAGATAAGTAAATTTCAATTATTTTACCACTAAATTTTCGGGTCTCCTTGAATGTTTAACGTAAAGCTTAGCCAGTATGTTTAAAGGTTGCACTTCATATTTGCCTTCAATCTTGAAATAAATTTCCCAAAAGGATAAGTAAGTACACTAGAAACTTCCAAACACCAGAGTTTAGTTTAATCTTAAGCAACCAAGTCAGAAGTTTATCAAATCTAAAAATACCAATGGAATTACAAACAATTTGATTCGAAAATACTTCTTAAAACTTGCTTTATAAATTTCGAATATGCAAATAGACAATTAGATTTTTCCTAAAGTAGACAAATGCCACACATTAAAACATCCATAACCTTCATGTACCAAACAAACTCCACAATATATCAATAATTAATAGCTTTTACTTAAATCCAACGAACAGTTAAGGGATGCCTCCCCTAAAGTAGAAAAATATCAAAACTTTCAATAATTCATTGCTTTTAGATCTGAACTTTAATTTACAGTTTGAACTAAAAACAATATTGAAAACAGTCAAGACAGATCCATACAGATGTTAACCTCGGCATTGAGAAAAGACATTGAAAGTGGAAATACATGAAATTGCACAACTATATAAAACTTAAAACCTCTAGTATTGAGAAAATTATGCAGATCTATAAAGTTTTTCTTAAACAGCATTGAAACATTGCTCAGATTAGAAATAAGAATATGGCATTACAGTTTGACAATTTTTTTCAATCCTAAGTAAAAGAAAAATAAATTAAACCATTAACATTCGCTACACTTCAAAATTTACTATATTTTCAAAATTTCGTAGATTCAACTTAAAGTTCTAGCAAAATATTTGAAGTGAAACAAATTCTACTTTAAAAGCACAAATAAAACAGATTTAAAGCACAGTCTGGTCGATTACGGACCGCCCTGTCCTGGTTGAATCTTCAACCACTAGAAGACCCAGGAATATGGTTGATACGGTCGATATAGGGCGTCCAGTGGCAAGAACCCGTGTCAGCGTACTGTCCTGGTTGAATCTTCAACCATTTGCAGACTCAAATTTTCATACTAATTCCATAATTGAGAAGCAGTACTTTGAAGCATTTAGTCATTTGCCTGGTCCATTGTGGGCAAGGTGGGTAAAATGTCTCAAGTGTGAAGGAATTCACAGAACCGATGTCCCTAGTTTGTCTTCAAAGTTGAAAAACATACTTTAGTGCTTTAGTTCGCATTCCACAGAATCCTTAAAATATAACGTTGGCTGGTATGTGGCCAGATCCAGTTTCACTATCCTACGCTGCAATACCAATTACCATCTGGAAGAAAAATCTTATATCAATATTTAGGCAAAATATAAAAACAGTTTTAATGGTCACCAATCATTCAAATAAAACTAGCCAACTTTAAACCAAGTAAAGTTATTGCAGATTATAAGTCACACAAATAGAATAGCTAATTTTAAACAAAGTAAACTTATCTATGTTGGATCATAGTCAAACAAATAAAATTAGCTAACTTTAAAGTAAATTACAAACCACAGCCATAGAAATAATTTCAGTGCAAATAAAACGACAAAGTCATACCAGTCAAATATAAAACTAGTTAACCTTGAACTTCGTAAAATCATGACTGTTAAGACTTCAAAAAAATGTGAATATATTGGATATGTAAAAATGATATGTAAAAAAAAGGGGATTTTGGAGAGTTAAGTGAATCTTTACCATTGATTTAGAATTAAATTTGCTAGGAAGCGATGATTTTGAAAATGTGACAGGATGCATTCAGCAGAAGAGCAGGATTCCTAGTACAGCCAGCGTCTGAAAGGTTTCAACATAATTAACAATAAATAAAAATCTTTCATTAAGAAATCTTGGTAACCAAAGTTAAGAGGAAAAGTTTGGGACTGAAGACTGATTTCAATCAGTTTAAAGAAAAGATCTGGTCTTTACCAATTATAAAAAAAAAGTGTCTTACATTCGCTGGTTTAGGATTCGCTGCCAATAGAATACAGAATTAAATATTAGCGTGGTGTTAAGTCAATCTTTTCTATCAGCATTGATTGATAACATTTAGTACCTTTAAAACTTTTACCCAAGATCTCCAAGACTTGGCAATTGATTGTACTAAAACACCACTTGATGGTAACTTAAAATCTCCTAACTTATGATAGTAACTTTAAAAACTTTCTAATTAAATCCCATTTGGTAGACATATGAACTAGAGAATCAACTGAAAAAATTAAATTAATCTATAATGATTAAGAAGCCACAAATCAAATATAACACCAGCTATTATAAATGCTAATTTTCTAGGATTAAACAAAGTCTAGATTTCATATTCCCCAAAAGTTAGTCTCTATATAATTAAATTTTATAGCATTCCGCCTATAAATTTCAATACTAAGTTTAGGTAAATACTGTTCATGAATGAGAACCAGTTAATATTTTTATGCACAAACTAATTCATTCATTGTCGTCATTGTACACTATCTAATTTTGATATGAAATTCTCTAATAAAAGTATACTGTTCTTACCCGTATTTTAGTCAAATGCAGGCGACCGTAACTTTACCCTACATCAACTACATTATCTTTCACAGGTTGGTGACCGTAATATCACGCTTATACGCCAATATATATCTGTTTTTAAGACTAAATCCTGCAACATTTAATCCAGGATTTTTAACTTTTCTACGCCAAACTTAAGTGTAGGCTACATAAGCAGTAATCGGGAACAAATAGCTTTAAGTAAAACCAGGTTTTCAATGGACCAATCTTAAATGTAAAGTAAATTAATGCGTCCAAAACCAATATATGATACCCTATTAACAAAATTCTTATGTTCTATTTAACTGGGAAATTCAATAGATTCGAAATTATTTATTTCCCATTTAAATAATAAACTTTCAGAGTCAGAGATGGACAGAAAAATGAACGCGTCGAAGTAAAATATATCTAACAAAATTTACTTAAAAAATCGAAATAAGAATTATGTACCAGACTAAAAAACTTAAAGAGTGTAGACCGAGAATTAAAGTTATGTTGCAATATACGGTAAACAGTCTATTCATCAAATTAAGTGTATGAAAATTACTTCATAAAAGATTTCACTCCCCAAGAGGTTTTGCTAAACTTTCAATAACTATGCAACCGATAGTAATTACTAGTTTCGTAGCTTTGTTGTGCAAGAAATTAAACTAGCAAGACTGGCCAAACTTTATGGATAATTGGTGTACCTCTAAACATTAACTTCAAACTTTCTAAAACTGACACCGACTCATTTGCTAAAATCAATCCGATTCATCAATCACTTAAAGAATGCCCTAAAAATCTATAAAATACCTGGAATAAATGTTGCCTGACCGTTTAGAAACAGATTTAACGACGTAAAGGAGTGATACTAAGGTTACCAACCCGTAAAAGTTAATAATTATGGTCACATGTACTTTACTGAAATACGGCTGAGAGCAGTATATTTATATGGAGAACTTAGAGATTAAAATTACGGGTTTCTTTATTGCCGTGCAAGCTACAGTAACAAAGTAGCATTTGAAAAAAAAGAACAGTAGTAATAAAATCAGCAGTTATACTTATGGCTTAACGATTTGGTTTTAAAGACAAGGACACTTAGGTAAATCTTCTACATTAAAAGCACAAAATTATCTAATAAACTTAGCACAAACTAACTAAACTACGATTATAAGATTAAAACTTACAAACTTAAGAGTTTAGGAAAGCATGGCAATATTTATACACTTTGATGGTTGACAGGAACATTTAACATTGAAAGTTTCACAAACTTAACTGGCGCAAATGGACATATTACCCAAGAGCTTATACAATCTTACCGGTTCTTGGTGTGTGAAAAGGAGCCTGTAGAATAAGCAATCTTTATACTAGCGTCACGTTCACAAATTATCACAGAACTTAGCTGGACTTAACACTGTAGGATATCACACTTGACATCTAGATGAATACCACTTTTAAGACTAAATCCATTGTATCCTAAGCAAAGATGAAGTAACTTCACCAACGTTGACTTGACATATCAAGGATGACAAAACAACGAATAGTTTCTTTAGTGTCCTTGTAGAAGCAGTGGCGCCATCTGTGTCTAAATTTCAGAATTGATAGTCTTTGGAAAAAATAATTAAGACTCATTTCAAGCAACAACCAAAAACTTAATTTTCCCCCATTTAAAATCACATGAAACTAGTATAAAAACAATCAAATTTATAACCTTTATCAGGCCTATGATTGCCATAATTATATAAATCAACGGTGGATGAGTCGTAATTTTTAAGATCTGACATTTATGGGAAATTATGACGTCACCTTGCAAAAAAATTCGTCTCTCTGGTATAATTTCAGTAGAGAACTTTCAGAACATGACTGGAATAACACCAGCATGTCGGGTGACATCATAAAGATAATACTGGAGAAGTTCGCTTCACGTGGACAAACTTCTTTACACAATTTAAGGAAGTTTGGCATTATACATCTGAGATGAACTTTATGTGAGCTGACTAAAATTAGCTTTAAAGGGTCACGCCTTTCGTACGAGAGAGAGAGAGAGAGAGAGAGAGAGAGAGAGAGAGAGAGAGAGAGAGAGAGATTTTAAGCCAAGTATTCGTATAAAGCAATAAATATCGTGAACACATATATATCTTTTTGAGTTTAATGAGGAGATTTTAGGTTAATCCTTTGCGTCAAAGGTACATTTACTGAAGCATTGATTTCTTATATACTTTTATTGACTTGGTGAAAGGGTTTATGTATCGTGATGTTAAGCAAAACTGTTTTCATCAGGGCCCCAATACTAGGTTGGTTTGCTGTGAGCGATCATCACTATCACCGATTCATTGTGGCCAGTCCTTTGATGAATAGCCAAACCCCAGATGTGAGTAAGGATATGTCTGAGGCCTATGTCCTGCAGTGGAATAGAGATAGCTGCATTTGGAGCTGTTTATAACTAGTCCATGTTGACTGGAGGATACAAATGGCACTTATTCCCATTGAGAGTCTTGTAAGCAGGAACTAACAGTGGGTTGACATCTAGTTCACGTGACTTTAGGCTTACTGTCATAACCTCCGCCGACAAAGTTGGAAGGAGGTTATGTTTTACCCCATGTTTGTGCGTTAGTAATTTGAGTTTGTTTGTGAACAGTGTCCTGTCCACAATTTTAATCGTAGAGTAATGAAACATGTAGGGATTAACTTATGTAAAAAGCTGGAAATGATTAAATTTTGGAAGGTCAAGGTCGAGCAAAAGGTCAAGAAATAAGCTACTGCAGCTAAGGTCTGCGCTTTACTGAGTGCCCCTCTAGTTTTAGCTGTATTATTGCCTGAAGAACTGCGCTACGTAAGCTTGGTTGAATCTGTAGATTATTATTATTATTATTATTATTATTATTATTATTATTCTCCTCTCTCTCTCTCTCTCTCTCTCTCTCTCTCTCTCTCTCTCTCTCTCTCTCTCTCTCTCTCTCTATATATATATATATATATATATATATATATATATATATATATATATATATATATATATATATATATATATATATAGACTTGAATATTGTTAGATATCATTTTTAAACAATGATTTTTGTTACGTACAACAAAACTGTCAATGAAGATTTTAAAGTTGTGTTTCCTGTTCTTCAACTTCCGTGGCCGTTGGCTAGGGTTCACTTCGGGTTGTGAGGCTGGCTAGGGGTTCGTGGTTGGGTTAATAAGGTTGTTTATATTTCTCTAAGTTTCTCTCTCTCTCTCTCTCTCTCTCTCTCTCTCTCTCTCTCAAAGGCATTGTTAAGGGGTAGTTAGAGGAACACTCGTTCAGTACACGTTCTGAACGTCTAATACTTTGCACACGTGACACTATGGCAATGGGAACTTTTGACAATACGCTACTGGTATTGTCCACATATATACCTAGTGTGTTTAGGCTATGTGGAGAGAGAGAGAGAGAGAGAGAGAGAGAGAGAGAGAGAGAGAGAGAGAGAGAGAGAGAGAGATTGTATCTAGGCTCCACAGATTCGGTAAATATTGTTTGAAACTACTTATAAACTTTAGCGGAGTTGGTAGCTTTAATTCTTATGTTGGATTTGGTTTGCAATTTAATAGTTTGGACGTATTGATCGTTTAAACATTTTAGATTATCTTTTTTTTCCTTTTTAAATTAATTTCGAGTTATAGTAAATACCATCTATGCTGGTGTTCCAACCCCTAAATTTTATCATCTTTTATTATTCCAAAACAAAGACCTCAGACATGTACTTCTACTTGCTTCTTTTTATGGTCTTTCTGCGCCAGTCCACACACCCAAACTTCCTTCGTTCGTCAATCCATCGTCTTCTCTTCCTTCCCCTGTTTCTTTTATAATATCTAGGGATACATTCTGTTATTCTTAATGCCCATCTACTGTCTGTCATTCTCATTATATGTCCTGTCCATGTCAATTTCTTTTTCATATGTTGTTAGAATATCCTCTACTTTAGTTTGCTCTCGTATACATTTTGATCTTTTTCTGTCTCTTCGTGTTATTCCCATCATTATTCTTTCCATAGCTCTTTGAGTTGTAATGAACTTATTTCCTAAGGCTTTAGTTTCTGATCCAAAAATTAAAAGCAGAATATTACAGGTATTTAATAAAACATTTATTTGTTAATTTACATGTTGATATTTGATTTTCAATTTCAGTAGAACATTACTTTAAAAGAGTAACTACGTGTTTGGTTAGGTCTAATCTCATTTTTATGTACATATCAAACGCTTTTCTGAATTATTTCTCTTGCTTTCAAGATATATATATATATATATATATATATATATATATATATATATATATATATATATATATATATATATATATATATATATATATATATATATATATATATATGCATGCGTGCATGTATATATGTAGTTTAGGTAATGTTTTTTTCTATGTTTTTAATCTCGTTTTAGTTGAATAATTGAAACCCCCTAAAGCAAATAAAACGAAATATATCGAGTTATTCTTTTCGAAATTTCCATTCACTTTTTACCTCCGCTAACGAAGTCTGAAGGAGGTTATGTTTTCGCCCCTATTCGTGTCTTTGTCTGTTTGTAAACAACTTCCTTGCCACAATTGTACTCATGGAGTAGTGAAACTCAGGAATTAATTGTTATGTTGCTACGTGGAAGTAATTCAGTTGCGAAGGTCCTAGATAAAAGGCCAAGGGCGAGCAAAATGTCGACCGAAATAAGCTGCAGTGGCGGAGGTTTGCACTCTAAGTGCTTTTCTAGTTAAATATGATTTTTTACCTAGGGCAATTTTGTATCTTAGGTGGTTATTTTAGCCATTCAGGAAATGAAATCTCTCCCTCTCTCTCTCTCTCTCTCTCTCTCTCTCTCTCTCTCTCTCTCTCTCTCAAAGAATATGGGTGTCCTTATCATCATCATCATCATCTCCCCCTACTCCTATTGACGCAAAATAATACAACAGTCGTTTCTCTCTTGAGCTTTTAATTCGATACTTCTACATTCGTCATCTTCGACTTGACGCTTCATAGTCTCAGCCATGTAGGCCTGGGTCTCCCAACTCTTCTTTTGCCTTCTGGAGCTCAATTGAAAGTTTGGTGAACCAATCTCTCTTTGGTAGTGCCAAAAGCATGCCAAAACATCTCCGTCTACCCCTCAACATGATCTCATCCACATATGGTACTCGAGTAATCTCTCTTATAGTTTCATTTCTAATCCTGAGGACTTTATCTTCAAATATACTAAATCTAATGGAGAATGTTTCATTGTCATACCAGGACTCTTGTCCATGGAGTAACACCAATCTCACTAAACTGATATAAAGTTTTATTTTATATGAAATTTTAGGCGATTTGATCTCCAGATTTTACCTAACGTAGCCATTGTCTGATT
Organism: Palaemon carinicauda; assembly: GCF_036898095.1. Lineage (NCBI taxonomy): Eukaryota > Metazoa > Arthropoda > Malacostraca > Decapoda > Palaemonidae > Palaemon > Palaemon carinicauda. The sequence continues at coordinate 118,208,463 of NC_090729.1, forward strand.
TGCTCTTTTCAATCTTTCACTGAACTCTAATTCTAAAGGCCCTGTATTGGAGATCATAGTTCCTAAGTACTTAATTCCTTTCTCCTTTCAAGGATATTTCATCCTCCATTGCATATACTCCGATCTCATTATCTCTGCCTTTCTTCTATTTATCTTCAGCCCAACCTCGTGTGATATTTCATGCATTCTGGTAAGCAAGCATTGTAAATCCTGTGGTGTTTTGTCTTGTGCTTAATGTTAGATTTGAGTATATATACATATGTATATATGTATATATATATACACATGTATATATATATATATATATATATATATATATATATATATATATATATATATATATATATATATATATATATATATATATATATATATATATATATATTGCACATTCTGACGTGTTTTTCTCATATTCAAATAAGCCATATATATATATATTTTTGATACATTAATGTGTGGATTCTCTTAACGACTTCGGGATCAGAGCCCCAGGCAAAGGAGAAATCCCACTAAAAGTGAACCACAACTTCATTAAGTTCAACCATAGTCGATTATTTTCAGTGAGGCAGATTCACACCGACTCGCAGGGGTGCTCCTTTAGCTCGGAAAAGTTTCCTGATCGCCGATTGGTTGGACAAGATCATTCTAACAAATCAGATAGCAAAAGCTCTTCCGAGTCGGTGCAAATGGGCCTTATTAGAAAAAGAAAATTGAGTATAGGAGCTTCAAGGGACGCAAGTAAGGCATGAAACTGAACGCTATTGAAACCTGCATGACAAAAGAGTGGAACCTTGGAACCTCTGGAGGTGGGCGGAAAGTGGACAGAAGGTTACGCACATGGGAACTCGCTGTGCAGTAAGGGTGTCACAGAATACACTTCCTTAAAGAGAGGTGTGTTATGAATTCCTGGGTACTTGTGTATATAAAAAGTATATAACAATATAAAAAGTATCTACTTTATACCCTGGGAGAATCTTGGTGAATGCTGATGTGAAACGCATAAAGAACTATGGCTTCATGATAGAGTGACTTGACATTTGAAGGCTGCATAACTTTATCTGAAAGACAGGTGGTCCATCCAGAGATCTGTAATAATATACATACATACATACATACATATATATATATATATATATATATATATATATATATATATATATATATATATATATATATATATATATATATATATATATATATATATATATATATATATATATATATATATATATATATATATATATATATATATATATATATATATATATATATATATATATATATATATATATATATATATATATATACATATATATATATATATATATATATATATATATATATATATATATATATATATATATATATATATATATATATATATATATATATATATATATATATATATATATATATATATATATATATATATATATATATATATATATATATATATATATATATATATATATATATATATATATATATATATATATATATATATATATATATATATATATATATATATATATATATATATATATATATATATATATATATATCATATATGCGTAAAAATCATAGGGAAAACTAATGCACAGATGCAAAAGAACCACAGGGAAAATTAAAAAAAGAAAATATAAAATTAATTCCTGAGTAGTTTCGTGATACTTCATCAGAGGACCGAAGTAACACGAATATATATATATATATATGTATATATATATATATATATATATATATATATATATATATATATATATATATATATATATATATATATATATATATATATATATATATATATATATATATATATATGCACACACACAATATATATTTATATATATATATATATATATATATGCACACACACATATATATTTATATATATATATATATATATATATATATATATATATGTATATATATATATATATATATATATATATATATATATATATATATACATGTATATATATATATATATATATATATATATATATATATATATATATATATATATATATATATATATATATATATACCATTATATAATAAAATCAATCCCCTGTCATTCTTGAATGATCTTTAAATTTTTAAATGTTTAAAAGAATAACTTAAGGATGAGACTCTCATTGCAATAGAATATAAAAGGCAAATGCATATTGCTATCATGCAACCTAAACAAAAAAATACTTGTTAACTTAAAAAATTTTGCCATAAACTAATTTGTTTATAACTGGTGGAATCTGGGTTGAATTTATGACAGTAACTCTGAAAAAAAATATTATTATTATTATTATTATTATTATTATTATTATTATTATTATTATTATTATTATTATTATTTATTATTATTATCATCAAACAAAACAAACACATTAAATTGTATTGCTTTTGAAGAAACCCTTCAAAAGAGATTTTAAGGTGACGTGATAATAAAATCGAAAAATATCCTTAAAGGGATTAAATACTTAGACATGAGACAACTTCGTTGAAATACTCTCTCTCTCTCTCTCTCTCTCTCTCTCTCTCTCTCTCTCTCTCTCTCTCTCTCTCTCTCTCTCTCTCTCTTCTTCAATGAATTACTAGTTGGTGGGCTTATTTTAATATACACTATTTTTTTCTCTCTCTCAACTTAAAGTAATTACTAGTGATTGTCTTGTCTTATAGTATTCTCTCTCTCTCTCTCTCTCTCTCTCTCTCTCTCTCTCTCTCTCTCTCTCTCTCTCTCTCTCTCTCTCTCTCTCAATGAATTACTAGTTGGTGGGCTTATTTTAATATACACTATTTTTTTCTCTCTCTCAACTTAAAGTAATTACTAGTGATTGTCTTGTCTTATAGTATTCTCTCTCTCTTTCTCTCTCTCTCTCTCTCTCTCTCTCTCTCTCTCTCTCTCTCTCTCTCTCTCTCTCTCTCTCTCTCTCTCTGTGTGGTTGTCTATTTCAAAGTATTTTATCTTGATTTATCAGCTGTAGTTCCCACAATTCTTTCGTTTTCGGATTTATAATTTATTAATAGATCTTTTATCACCTTTTATTAATGTAATCAAATTAAATACAGACAGATCAATTAAAATTATAGATAGAATAGTGGTTATATTATATTATATTCGTACTGATGAATTACCTCCGCCAACGAAGTTGGAAGGAGGTTATATTTTACCCAGTGTGTGTGTTCGTGTATGCATGTGTGTTTGTTTGTGAACAGCTTCCTGGACACATTTTTCATCGTAATCAATTCAAAACTTTTTTAAAAGACTATTTCAATCTATATTCACTACTCCAAAGAGGAAAACGGAAAGAACAATTATAACTCAAAATAGGAAAGCTAAAATAGGATTAGTAGTTTACAATCCAAAACATTTAAAAAACTATTTCAATCTTTATTTACTATTCAGAAGAGGAAAAAAAAGAATATTTATAACCGACACCAGGAAAGCTAAAATATAATTAATTTTTACCATCCAAAGTATAATTAAAAGACTATTTCAATCTATTAATAACTCACACTAGGAAATCTAAAATGTAATGACTCTTTTACAATCCCAAACATACTCCACCTCCCCCCACCGCCCCCCACCCACCAAATAAATAAAACCAATGATAATTTGTGACTAAGATAATGCCGAGTGGTAATAAAAGTTGAAATACTTTTCATTAATAACGAAAAAAAAAAAAATAAATAACCTCAATTACAATATGATAGAGTATGGAAGTAAGTTTGGCCCGATACTAAATTTATCATCCTTCATTTCAATTTTTTTTCAGCGGTGCAAAAAACTAGATAGGCAATTACGGGCACTGGGCAGAGAGTTATGATCTCACTGTACATATCTATGTTTTTATTTAATCATTGGGAAGATAGGCAAAAATACTTAGTCACTTCTTTAGTGATAAAGGTGTATTTGTATGTATGTATGCATGAATATATATATATATATATATATATATATATATATATATATATATATATATATATATATATATATATATATATATACTGTATTGTATATGTGTGTGTGTTTGTGTGTGTGCATAGTATATGCATGACCCCATAGCATACATTGCGAAATAATTGCAACAAATTATTGTTAGCCAAAGGTTATTTCACAATATATACACATAAACGTACACACACATATGAATATATATATATATATATATATATATATATATATATATATATATATATATATGTATATATATATATATACACATATATATGTGTGTATATATTCATATACATATATATATATATATATATATATATATATAAATGTGTGTGTGTATATATATATACATATACTGTGTGTGTATATATATATATATATATATATATATATATATATATATATATATATATATATATATATATATATATATATATATATATATATATACATATATATATATATATATATATATATATATATATATATATATATACATATATATATATATATATATATATATATATATATATATATATATATATACATATATACACCAATTTAGTTTCTACTTGCCCATACTTTCACACTTCCGTATAAAATCCGTTTTATTCGTAATATTGGTGGTTATTATAT
>NC_090729.1:118218053-118241403 GCF_036898095.1 Palaemon carinicauda
TCAAAATTATTAGATTTATCCATGGTTTTCTTTCTGGTTGTTTTCCCGTTAATGAGGGTAGCCTACCATTCCTGTGGGCCCGTAGGTGGGAGGAATAAGTCAAGAGATTAACTTATGGAAGGAGAAATGTTATGTATTACCTTAGCATAGGATTAGCAAAGCTTTCAATCAATGAAAAATGTATTTTATAAAAAAAATGGGACACGAAAACACTATATTAAAAGATCTTGTTATAAAGATACTTTTACTATTTACAACAATTTCTGCTGGCTAGAAATTTAATTTCATTTAAACAATTGAGGTATATATTCGAGCAATGGATCGCTCCGAATTGTTATTTCAATGATACCAGTTGTCAGGGAGAGTTATGTCTGTAGAATTAATTTTCAATTTTCTTTATGATCCATTTGATTGAAGTCTTTTACTATTTTTGATTAGGTTTTTCAGAAACGTCAGTGCATTTTCTTCAGTCGGACAAAGTAGTTATTACAATACTGCACTACACGTAAAAGTTTCGTTGTTATCTAAAGAATCATTATTTTCATTTGTAGAACGACATTACGTTATAAAAACCAGTATTAAAACAGTAGATCCATGAAGAGTAGAAAATTAACTCAAGGATACGGAGTTAAAAACAGTTCACTATTATACAAAAATGTTTTGTAACAGAAGCGTGATATAATATATATATATATATATATATATATATATATATATATATATATATATATATATATATATATATATATATATATATATATATATATATATATATATATAGTGTGTGTGTGTGTTTACTAAAATACCTTAACTTCATAATGTGTTGAAAGTGTGTACGATAATTTTGGGTGAAAAGCGATAATTTTAGGGCTCATTTACGATAATCCAGTGGAAATAATCTGGCAACCCTGAAACAGATGCGCCTCAGTTAGTTGGTCTGGAACTGTGAGAGTGAGAGGAAGGGGTTGGCTCTCCCTCTGTAGATAACAGCTTACATTTTCTGTGTTTAATCTAGTCAATAAATTGACATATCTGTGAGAGAAGAAGAAAATTGTATTGGGTTTTTTTGAAGCCACGGATATATTGATCTCTGCCGGAAGGGGAAAATATGTGATGATTGAGAAAAACAAATATTTTTTTTAGATATTTAGCTTCAAATAACATAAAATTCATAATTTGAAGTTTTGAAATGTGAAATACAGAATACTCGAGAGATCTTGAAATTCAGTTTATGAAATATCTGGGGAAAAAAATAATTATTTCAAAGGAAAATAGATTTTTTTTACATGTAGACAATATATCTGTATCATGAGATTGCATATATCCTAGGAGTCAACTGAAGAATTATTATTATTATTATTATTATTATTATTATTATTATTATTATTATTATTATTATTAGCTAAGCTACAGGCCTAGTTGAAAAAGCAAGATGCTATAAACCCAAGGGCTCCAACAAGGAGAAATAGGCCAGTGAGGGAAGGAAATAAGACCATAATTAATGAATGTTATGCAATTGAACACATTATTTCTACTTGTTTATAAACACCCAAGAAATGTTATTATGTTCAAAGTAATTGTGTGTAAAATACAAATACGTTATACTATTGTTATTATTATTAATATTATTATCATCATCATTATTATATTGTTATTATTATCATTATTATTACAAGCTAGGCTACAACCCTATTTGGAAAAGAAAGATGCTATAAGGTCCTGGACTCCAGCAAGAAAAAATAGCCCAGTGAGGACAAGAAACAACGAAATAAATAATCAACAAGAGAAGCAAAAAAAAATCATAATGAAATATTTCAAGAACTGTAACAACATTACATAAGATCTTTCATATATAAACTATATAAACTTTAACAAAACAAGAGAAAGAGAAATAAGATAGTACACCGTGACCGAGTTTGCCCGCAAGCAAGAGAACTACACCGAGTAGCAAGAAAAACGTCCTAATGTCATTGGTATCTTCATAATTAAAAGAAATGTATATACACACACACATATATTTATATATATAAATATATATATATATATATATATATATATATATATATATATATATATATATATATATATATGTATGTATATACATATATATATATTCAAATAAGCCATATATATTTTTGATATATTAATGTCTGGATTCTCTTAACGACCTCGGGATCAGAGCCCCAGGCGAAATCACTCAAAGACAAGAGCTTGGCTCCGCCCGGGAATCGAACCCTGGTCGGCAAGCTTATATAGACAGTGACTAACCCACTTCGTGGCCAAGTGGGTTAGTCACTGTCTATATAAGCTTGCCGACCAGGGTTCGATTCCCGGGCGGAGCCAAGCTCTTGTCTTTGAGTGATTTCGCCTGGGGCTCTGATCCCGAGGTCGTTAAGAGAATCCAGACATTAATATATCAAAAATATATATGGCTTATTTGAATATGAAAAACACGTAAAAATGTGCAAAATTTATCATATATATATATATATATATATATATATATATATATATATATATATATATATATATATATATATATATATATATATATATATATATATATATATATATATATATATGTATATATATATATATATATATATATATAATGTATATAATATATATGTATATATATATTCATATGCATATGTATGTATATATATATATATATATATATATATATATATATATATATATATATATATATATATATATATATATATATATATATATATATAGAGAGAGAGAGAGAGAGAGAGAGAGAGAGAGAGAGAGAGAGAGAGAGAGAGAGAGAGAGAGAGACATATCTATCTAGTAATATACCTGTGTGTTGTCTGTAACATTAATATGATATACGTCCAGGCTATGACTTGCATTTAAACTATGGATATAGAGATCCCGAGTATTTCAGTACTCGAAGTCGCCATGTAAATACAAATTACTTTAATACAGATGCGTTTAGTAATAGATAACTGAAGTAAATCGAAAATACATTTTTTTTATATTTTAGTCTTAACGAGAATTATCTATATAATTTTCGTTTTTAGAACATCGAGAATGGCAACAAATCTAAATATTATATTTTTCATGAAGTTTTGAAAATCAAACTATTTTTACAAGGGATCTACCTGGTTATATTACGAGTATTATTGTATATTATCCATGGAGAGTGATTTTGCTAAATTCATTATGCGAATACTTGGTAAACCATGAACACTGAGAATGGCATGTAGTGAAAGGTGTTTTAAAGTCCGTAGAGTTCAACGTGTTCTGATTGGTTCTGACAAGATGTATTATAAATAGTTAATTCAGTTATATTTAGCATTTTATGAAGCTTTGATTGGCAAATAACCATCATATGGTATATCATTACCATGAAATATTTTGTTTGATCAGTTATATTGAGATATATTGAGCTCTTTGCTGAAAAAGTAAAAGGGTTCTAATAATTATATATTATAAATTATTATTATTATTATTATTATTATTATTATTATTATTATTATTATTATTATTATTATTATTATTATTACGGCGAATGATAATATCCGATACTGAGCGGGTGGAAGGGAACTTCAGTTTGATAAGGAACTGGAGAATTACGACAACGCCAAACATTCTTAAATTTATTTCCATCACCAACAAATAACAACATTTCCAACATATCTGTGTTCATAATCATGTTCCTGGGTAAAAGAAAGTAAAACCATAAAGAGCAAGCTGTACATAAATATTGTAAACAAACAAATAAATTCTAAGTTAGAATGGGAAAAGGCATAATTAGCCAAATGGATTGTAAGTGTTCATTCTCTTTGGACAACTTTTCAATAATATACAGAGGCTCATATGAAAATGAAATAAGAATAGCAGAGTCAATTTTTATAAAATCTAAAAAGCCACAACTTAATCAAGAAATTTCTAGTTTTCCTTTGAAGATTGCCTAATTATGCCTTTTCCCATTCTAACTTAGAATTTATTTGTTTGTTTACAATATTTATGCACAGCTTGCTCTTTATTGTTTTACTTCCTTTTACCCAGGAACATGATTATGAACACAGAGATGTTTGAAACGTTGTTATTTGTTGGTGATGGAAATAAATTTAAGAATGTTTGGCATTGTCCTAATTCTCCAGTTCATTATTATTATTATTATTATTATTATTATTATTATTATTATTATTATTGTTATTATTATCATTATTATTATTATTATTATTATTATTATTATTACTTGCTAAGCTACAACCCTAGTTGGAAAAGCAGGATGCTATAAGCCCAGGGGCTCCAACAGGGAAAATAACCCAGTGAGGAAAGGAAAAAGGGATATATAAACGGATTTTGAGCGAAGCGAAAAATCTATTTTTGGTTGAGATGGCCATGTCGTCCTGATGGAAGGTTCGTTCAGTAGCTTCTTAAGGGTATATATGACTACAGTAGATATTCCCAGAGAATTAAACTAAAGGTTTCACAGAATTCTAACTTCTGGCACGAGTACCCATAAGGGTTCCCTTTAGGATATCGTATATCAACAGGAGACGTATGCTTGACACGCCACATAGCTATATGCACCCCACATAGCATTTACGCTTCAAGGGGGAAGTGTGGCAAGTTATTGGAGGAGCAAATACTAAGTTCTCCTCCTCCATTACTGTTACAGTACTCGGCGACATCACAACCAGTGGCCATCTTGGTTGACGTCACCGTTGCACGCCATCCTCATTCCTTCCGGCATTTAGGCCAGCCTTCATGATACAATAAGATTGGGAGGGGCCTGACAAGGCCAGAAAAGAGAACAAGGGTGGATCCATCAGGACGACATGGCCATCTCACCCAAATATAGATTTTTCGCTTCGCTCTAAATCCGTTTTTTGGGCTCAAGCCATGTCGTCCTGATAGAAGTGTAACAGAGAATTAATGTATTGTGGATTTTTCCCTTTTGTAGTGCCTTCGACTTCTAAACAATATTCCTTTGGTCTGATGACCACAGAGACCTGTGACATTTCCGTTACATGACACTTCAGATAATCATATACTATGTTACCGCTTCCTGCCCCCCTGGCATGGAAGTCCTATTTGGATGTAAGGAACATCTTGAAGTTACTTGATAAAGGAGCTCACCTAGTGTCGGAGATACCTGCCGGTCCTAGGGTCAGATAGAAGAAGGTAAGTACAACGTGTTGGAACAAATTACCTTGGTCTAGATGAGTTTGCATCATAAATGAACAATATTATAACATTGTTCATAACGTTATTCAAATAATGAGGTAAAGAAAATTCTCTAACAGTGTTTCTATTTCATGTGTAAGGGCGAATTAAGATGCAAAGGTTAATAAAATTCTATTTTATTTAGTAAAATAAGAATTAGCATGCAATAAGCAAAATTGTAATGGAATGCAATTAGTAACATAGACTTAAGACATCAATAGGAGTCGGTGTGGAATCTGAAAAGGAAAACTTGCCATTACACACATCAGTTCTAGAGGAACTATAGTCTTTCTAGAAAGTCATATATACACTTCATGTTAAAAACATGTGGCACACGTGTTTCTATCTATGTTACTTCACCCTTGTAGATGAACAGTCCTTAGTGTCACAAGGTGGCACTTAAAATCACTAAGTTTCGCACTAGGGTCAACACAGGCACCCATGGAGTTAGAGTCCCGAATAACTCACTGTTCTACGCCGCACTAAGCAGCGGGTTTAGTACACTACCTGCTGCTACCACATAACGCTTAAGCTCGTGCACCTGCTTCGCGTAGTGTTTGAAAGACACTCTGGAAGATTTCCAGCCCGTGAAAGAGTGAAGACTTTCGAAGCCCATCGACTGAAAAAATTCAGGGAAGAGGCGACTTTCCTGGGATCATGACCTGCGGGCGTACTGTCAGGATCCGCTCTGCGAATAAAGTAGGTGATCTTTGCCCTTAGTTGTTTGAGTGACAAATCGGACCCCGATGTTTCTCCTTTAAAGAGCTGTCCTCCGCCGAAGTCTGAAGTTCCTCGAAGATAGACCTTTAGACTCTCCACTGGACATAGGGAGACATCTTCCTTCAGGGGGCAGATTCTCCAGGGGCCCCACCTTTTGGCGGGAAGCTCGTTCTTGGTGAGAAATGTTGGGTCAGGAAAGAGGGTAAGCTCACCTGTTTCAGCAAACTATATCTGGCCTTCTTTTCTTGATAAAGCCACAATTTCCCTGACTCGGGCTCCCGAGGCGAGAGCAAAAAGGAAAATCACTTTTTGAGTCAAATCTTTCAGAGGGCAAAACTCATTGTCCAGACTTGAGACAAAGTGGAGCACCTTGTCAAGAGACTAGGAGATGGGTCTCGGTGGAGGTGTAGGTCTGAGTCTAGCACATGCCTTTGGCAGCTTATTAAAGATGTCATCGGACAGGTCTATCTGGAAGGTATAAAGTAATGGTCTTGTCAAGGCCGATTTGCAGGTGGAAATCGTGTTGGTTGCCAAGCCTTGTCCTTGAAGGTGAATAAAGAAGGACAGACAAAAGTCTATAGAGATTTCTGTAGGATTTTTAGCCTTGACGAAGGACACCCATTTCTTCCAGGATGACTCATATTACCTTCTGGTAGATTTTGTTTTGCATTCCTCTAAGAAGTCAAAACGTTTCTTCGAGATCCCAAACCTCTTCTTTACGGCTAGGGAGAGGAAATCATGAGATGAAGGTCTTGGGTGTTCCTTGATGAAGCGAAGACAATCGACTTCTGAACTTGCTGGGAGAGAACCGGGTCTGGCAGGGGAATTAGCTTGGGTTGTAACTCCAGGATTAGTGGGAACCAGTTACTCCGGGGCCACTTGGGTGCCACTTGGGCTGCTGTTCCTTGGAAGGTTCTCAGCTTGGTGAAGACTTTCAGCAGAAAGTTGGGTGGAGGGAACAGGTAAATCTTGGACCATCTGTTCCAATCCAGGGACATGGCGTCCACCGCTTCTGCTCTGGGGTCCTTGTATGGGGCCACGTAACGAGGAAGTTGCTTGTTGTTGCTCGTCGCGAAGAGGTCGATCTGCAGTTCCGGGACTTGTAGGGAGATGAAGGAGAATGAATCTGCATCTAGGGACCATTCCGACTCTATTGGGGTTGTCCTCGATAGAGCATCCGCCGTCACGTTGCGGAATCCTTGTAGGTGAACTGGAAACTCATGCGGAACGTGGCGAGCTTCTGAAAGGTGCCATCTTTTCTTGTCCGCCAAGCGGAAGATGGGCAGCAACACTTGGTTGAGTTGGGGTGATCTTGAGCCCTGGCGGTTGAGACATCTGACCTCAACGGCGCTGTCCAGAGTTGAACGGATGTGGATTGAGGGACATGGAGACAGCCTCTTCAGAGTAAGAAGGACCGGCATGGCCTCCAAGATGTTGATGTGGAACGTCTTGAATGGGGGAGACCATGTTCCTTGAACTTGTCGTTGATGGGAGTGACCCCCCCATATCCCCCTAACGATGCATCTGTGTGGATAACAACCGACGGAGGCGGTGGTTGAAGAGGAACTGATCTTCTCCGGTTCTCTGCCTCCGACCATGGCTTTAAGAGTGAGCGAAGCCTGGTTGGCAGAGGTCTCTTGAGATCTCTTCGAGCGATGGGTGCATATCTTCTCCAGACTCCCGATGCATCCTTTAGCTGTGCTCGCAGCACTGGGTCTGTCACTGGAGCGAACTAGAGGGAGCCGAGCACCTGTTCCTGTTGTAGTCTTGAAATCCGTTTGGATTTTAGGAGTCTCTTGACAGATCCCGCTATATCCTCCCTTTTCTTCAGAGGGATGGAAAGACGATGTGACTGAAGGTTCCAATGGATTCTTAGCCATTGAAATTTCTGAGCTGGAGAAAGTCGAGACTTTTTGGTGTTGATCTGGAAACCCAGATGTTCCAGGAACTGGGTCACCTTTCTGGAAGCTTGCAAGCGTTCTTCTGAGGATGCTGCCCATACCAGCCAATTGTCCAGGTAAGCCATCACCTGGACGCCTTGTAAGCGTAGCTGTTGGACGATCGTTTCTGCGAGCTTCGTGAAGATCCTTGGGGCTATGTTGAGTCTGAAGGGCATGGCTTTGAAACCGTAACGCCTTCTTTGAAGCCTGAATCCTAGGTATGAGGAGGCCTGGCGATTCATTGGAATCTGCCAGTAGGCGTCCACCAAGTCTATTGAGACTGTGTATGCCTTTTGAGGCAGTAGGGCTCTTATGTGCTGAAGAGTTAGCATCTTGAATTTGTTGTTCACTATGAACTTGTTGAGAGGGGACAAGTCCAGAATGACTTTGAGTTTGTCGGAGTCCTTCTTGGGAACACAGAATAGTCTTCCTTGGAACCTGGTGGACTTTACCCTCTTGATCACCTTCTTGTTCAAGAGTTCTTGGGGGTATTCTTCCAGGACGTGAGTGGAATGTTGGAAGAATTGGTGGAAGATTGGCAGTGGAGTTACCCAGCTGCACCCAAGTCCATTCATGATGATGCTGTGAGCCCTAGGATCGAAGGTCCAATGATCCTGAAAGAGGCGGAGTCTTCCTCCCACCGGAAGCATCTCATGCTTCTGGTTTCCCATGGGTTTACCACCTCGGCCGCCTGCTCCCCTTCCTCCTCTCCCTCTGGATGGACGTTGAGAGGAGTCTTTGCCGGAGCCTCTACCTTTAGGACTAAAGGTAGTCGACTGCCTTTCGTAGGCTGGTGTGAAGACTGGAGACTAAGCCACCACCGGCTGAGGGACCAACTGAAAGGTCTGTTGGGGCTGAGCCACTAACTGGGGAGCAGCGGGTGCTGGAAACTGTCGTTTAGCCTGCCGCTGCTGGGGTCTGGGCTTATTCGATTTCTTTTTAGGTTGGGGGCCCTAATCCTGAGAAGGTTTCCTCTTCTACGACATGCCCCACTTGTGAAGAAGGTTCCGGTTCTCCGTGGTGGCTCTGTCTACGATCTCTTTCACGAGGTCGTTAAGGAAGAGATCTTTCCCCCAAATGTTGGAGGAACTCTGTTTCCGGGGTTCGCATTTGACGGTTGCATCCACAAACGTGAATTCTCTACAGGCTCTCCGGGCCTTGATGAAGCTGTAAAAGTCCTTCGTTAGGGTGTCGAGATGGGTCTTAGCCAAGACCATGTAGAAGTCTGGGGTCTGAGTGTCCCCGGCCATCGTCTCCAATTGAACTTGGTGAGAAAGGGAGGCAGCCAATCTCTCTTTCGTGTCCAGCTCCCAACACAGAAGGTATAGTAGGGTAAGGAAATATTGGACAGAGGCAAATTTTGGACAAGCGAGGCAAAAATTGGACAGATGCAATATCTCTAAAACTATTTATAATTTTCAAAAACTATAATGCTGTTAGAAATTCCCCAACCTTCTACTTTATAAATATTAGTACATTTGGTTTTGAAAAAGTATTAAATACCACTAGAAAAATTGTTGAATATGGGTGTCCAATAATTGCCTCGCCTTCATTTTAGGGCTTCTCAAAAATAATACTAGAAAATTTTTCTTAAAAAGATTAGATGATACTAAAGGAAGGTTTTAAATAAAAAATTAATGAAAAAATCTGGAACATCTAGTGTCCAATTTTGCCTCGCCTCGAAAAATGGTGAGGCAATTTTGGACACTTAAATGAAAAAAACAACTAATTCATAATGTTAAGTTATTAAGTAATACATTTTGTAATTTTCTTATCTTTTATATTATTCTTATATGTACCTATATATTTTCTTAATAATTTTAACCAAAAATGATAGTTATTTGAAAATATTTTTTACCATATACTTCAAGAGAAAAAATATTGATTTGTAAAAAACAGAAAAAGAAAAAGGTTTTATTTTCAAAGAAGATATTAATAAAACCTATTACTAATAAAAAAATATGTACAATACAAAACCTGAAATAAAAGTGAACAATTCAATATATATTATAGCCATATACGTAACAAAATAAATGCCTGATTATGTCTTGTCTATTTACTTCAACTGAATGCTCAAAAAACTGACTCTGTTCTTTTAAAGATGGCACTAACCATTTTCGTTAAGGCCTGGGTTTCATGATTAAAGGACCTTTAATTACATCTGTGATTTGAAAAAGGTATGTATCCGTTTGGTGCTCTGGATACTCCTCTACCCCTGATGCCTGGCGGATGATCTTAGTGGAGTTAGTATGGACCGGCAGGGGTCACTTGCCTTAGTTAGGCATTGCGCATCACAAGTAACTGGCTGTCCTTTGATGACTCTAACCAACAAATCCTCTATGGATTTAATATTTTTTTGAAAAGTGAAAATGAAAGAATGCCCCCCCCCCACCCCGTCTCGGGCGTTGCAGGGTGCTAAGAATCTCCCGGTTTATAATTAAAAAAAAAAAAAATTGAAAATTGGTAATTGGAATGTTAGAAACATGAATCAGATTTGGAAGTTACAGCAAGTAGAGAATGAATTTATGAATTACAGTTTGGATATCTTAGCCCTAAGTAAAACACTTTGTAAAAGGATCGGTAAAGAACTCGCACCAAGGCAATACATATCTACAGTATCTACTCAGGAAGAACAGATGGAGTTGGAAGAGAAGGGTAGGAATGACGACACCAAGAGCAGAAAAGTCATTAATGGAATGAAGAGCTGTATATAGCAGATGGTCACTTGTAAAGTTTAAATCAAAGCAGTGCAATATGAGTACTATAGTTAACTATGCACCAACAAATGATTCCCCTGAAGACAGGAAAGATGAATACTATAAGGAATTGCAGTGTGTAACAGATGAGATCCCAGAGAGAGAGATACGAAAATTGTGATTGGTGACTTCAATGCTGAAGTTGCAAGGAATAATCGAGGTATAGAGAATGTGGTGGGTGTTGAGGGTCTTGGCGAAGTTGCAAGTGAAAATGGGGCAGATTTTATATTTTTTTTGTTCTTTTCCATCACAAGGACATCCACAAATATACATGGGCTTCATCATGTGGCAATTACAAAAATCAAATAGATCACATAGCCACTGATAAAGAGAGAAGGATGACTCTGAGAAGTATAAGAAGCTATAGAGGTGCAAATATTGGTAATGACCACTAGCTCCTCTTGCTACACTGAAATTAAAACCGAATGCACCCAAAAGAAATGTAGATAAAATATCTAGGTTTGATACAACTAGCTTCTAGAGGATCAGCAGAGAAATCTTTGTAATTGAATGTAAGAATCGATTTGCAGTCTTAGAGACTTTAGGAGACAAATAGCAAACAATTAAAGAATGATACTTTGGAGACAAAGATAGAAGTTGATTGTTGGAAGTTTTTGAGGAAGTAATGAAAATTGCAAGGTAGAGCATGCTAAGCATTCCAGTATTGATAGTGAGGTCAAAAGAAAAGCCAGAAATGACTGGCGAGAATATTTAGACAGGAAAGCAGATGAGTCTGACAAAGCTCTGGATTCAGGGAGTGGATCTGGTATAAGAATTGTACATAGAATTATTATAGAAATCTCTACGGGAGCAAAGCAGAAGAAGCATATACCCATCAAAAAGAGAGATGGGGCTGTTATAACAACAGAAGATGAAGAAAGGCAACGTTGGATGGAACACTTTAGTGGGGTCATGAATAGGAGATATAAAGGGATTAATTTGATTGATATACCTGAAGCTGAGGAATACCTTGATGTGCCCTTCAATTAATTCAGTGTGTTTGAAGTCGAAGCTATCTTTTAAAAAAACTCGAAGAGATGGGATGCCTCTAGTTATGATGGAATAACTGCTGAGATAATATTGGCCGAAAATGATGTGACTCCCAGATTACTTACAAGATTATTTTGTAGAATGTGGCGTGAAGAGGCAAAGCCTGATGAATGGGAGCTAGGAGTGTTGGTGAAAACGGCATATAGGAGATCTGACTGATTGCAATATTTACAGAGGTATCACACTTACGTCAGTTGTCATGAAAATACTATGTTGTTTATCCTCCTCATGCATTTTGTAATGCATAGAAGAGTTGGTGATGTTGGAAAAGGATTGGACTGGATCGGTAACAGGATATTAGCTGACCTAGAGTATGCTGATGACACTGTCCTTATTAGCAGAAAACCACAGGTCAAGATAAATAGAATAAAGACAGAGATGAGGAGATTGGAACATGCAATGGAAGAGGAAATATCATTGGAAGGAAAAAGGTTTAATAAGGTGGAACCAATAAAATATTCAGGAACTATGATATATACTACAGGGATTAAGATTTTGAGTTCAATGAAAGATTGAAAAAACAAATGAGACAATGGCTGGGTTAAGTAATATCTGGAAATCAAATCGTCTGAAATTACATATAAAAGTCTGGCTATATATCAGTTTAGTGAGATCGGCGTTACTGTGTGGACATGAGTCGTGGTATAACAATGAAACAATATCCAACAGATTTTATAGATTTGAAAACAAAGCCCTCAGAAGAATATTGGGAGTTAAATGGCAGGACAGGATTAGAAATGAAACTATAAGAGAGATCACTCAAGTGCCATATGTGGATGAGATCATGGTGAGGGGTAGATGGAGATGGTTTAGGCATGCTCTTCGCTCTCTCCAAGAGATTAGTTCACCAAACTTTCAACCAGGCTCCACAAGGCCTAGAAGAGTTGGAAGACCCAGGCCTACATGGCTGAGGACTATGAAGCGCGAATTAGATGTTGAATGGAGAAGCATTGATTTAAAAGCTCAAGATAGAGACGAATGGCAATGTAACCGAGGTCCTTTGCGTCAATAGGCGTAGGAGTAGATGATGATATGTGGTTTCAAGCTATTTAACTCAAAGTGAGTCACTTTGCCTCCCTCTTCCGCTAAAAACCATTTTGTTGCCATACCAATGCAAAATAATGGATGCTCCTTATCTTTATAAATTACCACATACCATTTTCCTACAACTGAGGCTTCTTTATATGGAGGTGAAACGCTCTCCCAAAATTAATTAAATTCCTTTTGATTCGCTATCAGGACTATCCAGGTAGTTTGAATAAAATTACCTTGGTCAATTTAGATTTTTTTATATTCACTTTAGCGTTTGCACACGTTTTTCTTAGAAATCGAGAAATATTTGGTTGCTTTTTATTACCATTATTTGTTTTGTTTTTATTTCTCTTAATGCCTTTCTTTATGGTTTTCCCTTTATTGATCTTCATTTCATCTCTTTTTCTTAAATCTTTGATTGCATCCCTTTCTGTTACTATTTGAGCAAATGACTTTCTTATTCTTGTTTTGTTTTTATCATTCTTGGTTGCTTTTTCTGTAAGATTATCTTTTGTAGGTAAAAGTGTCACTTTGATGGCTCGTTCGTAATATGAGGTAAAAATAATAAGAACAAACTGTATATGTACAACTTAGGACGAATATTGTTTATGGGATCAGCTTTGTCTGTCGTTGATATCTCTCACTATCATGCTGTTTACTCTAATGTTGCTGCATTGAACATTATATAAAAAAGGCAACACGCCAGCTGCATCTTTTCTATTGCAGTTATCAACATGGAAATTAGCAGAAAAGGGAAAACATATTTTCCCTAATACCTGAAATTTTCATTTGGATTTGTGAATTATTCTAGGAACAATGTATAAACAAGAAAGATTTCTTTTTTCATTATTTGAAGAATTTGGGGTGACACCCCTCTCGAGGATGTCACCATGATTTGGTCGATCTTTTTGAAGGTTCCACCCCTGAGTGTCAACACCTTTGAGTGTGTCCCCAGTAAAAAATAACTTTTTGAAAATCATATCATATCCCTTAAGCTAGAAAAACAAACTTTTGGAGATGTAACTCTCAGGGTGTCACTCCCTTTTAGGGTGTTACCCTGAGCAGACACTCCCTCCCCCCATACTGCACTCCAAATGTCTTATTTTATATGCTTATGATAACATATATGTAGATTTACACATAAAAGTATATTTGCGTTCTCGAATACAAAGTTTAATTTATATATTCATAAAGTAAGGCAGAATTGGACAGTTTTCAAAGCTATGGTGAGGCAAAATTGGACAGGCAACTTTCTCACTTTTCTCTTGGCGAGGCAAAATTGGACAATCTTGGATTACGGACACAAAAATTTATGTAAGTCCATAATTTTTTCATAGTATATTTATATTGATAATGACCACAAATTGTCATAATTTGGAAATTGAGCGTTGCCGCTTAACGGATATACAGACATGTCCATAATTGCCTCGCTGTCCAAAATTGCCTCGCCTCCAAGATATTTTTTCATTGATGAGATATAGGAATTTCTAATTCTCTGATGATTATGAGACAAACTATTTTTATAGATGAGACCTCCCTCTTTTAAAAACATGTTTGATTTTTGGTCATAAATTATTAATACAGATTTTGTACAAAGGTTTCTAAAAAAGTGTCCAAAAATGCCTCGCCTTACTATATTCGGAGACCTCAGCTTCCAACTTTCCTATGGAGAAAGTTAACTGGATGTCTTTCCAGTTCTTGTCGTCGGGAGGGGGGGCAAGGGAGAGGGGCCTACATTCCTCCAATGTAGGGCAGGGTTTCCCTTCCTCCACCGCCCTCAACACTGCCAACATTGATTTTTCGGCGAAGGGAAAGACCATGGTGGCAGGAGCAAGAAAGGATGGGTGTTTCTTGCTTAGGGCCGGCACCTTGGAGTTGGTGTAGCCCTTACTCTTAAGGCAGCCGGTCAGAAAAGCTTGAGCCTTTGCATGGTCAAAGACGATGACCTCTTTAGGCTCGGTTTACTCCTTGGAAACTGGCTCGGACTTGAGATGGATGTAACAGTCTGGGTATGCTTCGAAACTAGGCCAAAACTCCACCTCTTCAAGGGGGATGGGGCGTAGCTTATCATTGACGAAGATTCGTCCACTCATGATTGCCATGTGTTCTGCATGCCTCCATGGGTTGGTCACTGAGCAAGTCAGTTTCGACAGACGGAGGATCTCCCTCTCAAGGTCTTCGTCTCTCTTACGAAACCTTTCGTCCAGGAGTGCCACCAAGGCCTGGAGGCTATCCTGGTTGTCCACTACCACCGGCGCGGGAGTGGAAGAAGTACAGTGAACCCTCGTTTATCGCGGTAGATAGGTTCCAGACGCGGGCGCGATAGGTGAAAATCCGCGAAGTAGTGACATCATATTTACCTATTTATTTAACATGTATATTCGGACTTTTAAAACCTTCCCTTGTACGTAATACTGTTAACAAACCACCCTTTAATGTACAGAACACTTAATGCATGTACTACAGCACCCTAAACTAAAACTGGCACAAATATTAAAGGTGATTTTATATCATGCGTTTCCTAAACACCTAAAAAGCACGATAAAAAATGGCAACCAATGTTTTGTTTATGTTCATCTCTGATCATAATGAAGAAACAAACTCATTTAGTGTACAGTACACATATATGTATAGGTTAGTTTTTGCATCGATTATATTGATTATACAGTACTGTACTGTATGTTGATTTGTTTATTACCAATGTTTTAGTTTACGTATTTTTCTTAGGACTTCCAAATGAAATGTTTTTCTTTATGACGAGCCTGAAACGACGGCGTGTACGCTCAGTAAACAACCACGCTCAGAACAAACAAGGCATTTAATGCGCATGATGATAGTGATAAATAATGATACAGTACATACAGTATTTACAGTAAAAGCATTTACAAAATATGTTACCTTACAAATATAAATTATACAGTATTGTACGTAGCAAAGCAGGAAAATAATTTACGAGAGAGAGAGAGAGAGAGAGAGAGAGAGAGAGAGAGAGAGAGAGAGAGAGAGAGAGAGAGAGAGAGAGAGAGATTGTTTTACGTACGTAAATGTAAATTTTAAACAAAAAAAATATGATAGGTTCCAACATGTAGACTTTTAAAACCTTCCCTTTAACTTAATGCATACAGTACGTACATTACTAAACTATAAAACAGGCAGTAAGAATATTAAAGTAAAAAATAAAGATTGTTACTGTACTCACCACGAAAGAAGTTGAAGAAAAACTTGAATGGTGATGGCGATGAATTTGCTGCACAGTAGAAATGATGATGATGAAGCTGATGATGTGTTCTACTGTGCAGTCAATGATAGTATTTTACGTCTCTTCAGACGGAGGTGTCTTTTCCTGGGACACCTCTTCAACTTCTTCAATTTCTTCCGAAGGCGTACTAGCAGGAGGAACTGGCTCTTTTTTGCGAGGCTGGAAAAACATTGTGATCGGAAGTTGCTGCCGCTGCTTCTTTTTTCGCTCTAAGAGCATCCTGTAGGGAGTCATGATGTCATCGACCTTGTTGGAGAATTGCATAGACCGAACCATATCCTCGTCCCACTCTTGTAACATTTCTTTCGCCTCCTTGATATGGTTGCAGAACTTGGCAAGCCGTTCTAATGTTAAGCCCGTTTCTTCGACATTTTCTTGGTCTCTTCCTGGGTATCACTCTCTTCCTCACTTGCCGATTTCGTCAGGTCTTCGAGGTCTGCGTCAGTTAGGGGCTGGGAATGGCAGTCCAACAACTCGTCGACGTCTTCAGTCGTCATGTCGCCAAACCCGTCACCTCCAATTATGGCAGCCAACTGCACAGATTTCCGTATTGCAGAGTGTTGGATTTCCGACGGAGTAAATCCCTTGTCGTCGTAAACAATATCGGGCCACAACTTCTTCCAGCTCGCATTCACGGTTGCAGGTTTCATCTCTTGAAGTGCCTTCTGAATATTCTGCAGGCACGTGGCTATGGTGTACTGCCGCCAGTACGCCTTCAAGTTGAAATCTTCATCCTCGTCATCTTGGGCAGCATCCACACACGCAACGAGGTCCGCCAAGGTATTCTTCGTGTAGAGGGCCTTGAATGCCCTGATAACCCCCTGGTCCATCGGTTGAATTAATGACGTGGTGTTGGGTGGCAGGAACTCAATCTGAATGCCCTCATGCGACAGGTCAGTTGCGTGTCCACCAGCGTTATCCATAAGGAGAAGGATCTTGAATGGCAAGCCCTTCTGTAAGAGATATTTACTGACTTGCAGGATAAAACACTGGTGGAACCAGTTGGAGGTCAGCATCTTCGTAATCCATGCTTTTTGATTATGCACCCAGTACACGGGAAGGAGATTCTTATTTTTATTTTTCAAAGCGCGAGGATTTTTCGACTTATAAATAAGCCCCGGCTTTAACAAAAATCCAGCAGCATTGCCACACATCACGAGGGTAACGCGATCCTTGAATGCCTTAAAGCCAGAGGCTTTGGCTTCCTCTTTGAACAGGAAAGTTCGCGACGGCATTCTCTTCCAAATCAAGCCAGTCTCATCCATATTAAAGACTTGTTCCGGCTTGTATCCACCTTCGGCGATAAT
Organism: Palaemon carinicauda; assembly: GCF_036898095.1. NCBI lineage: Eukaryota > Metazoa > Arthropoda > Malacostraca > Decapoda > Palaemonidae > Palaemon > Palaemon carinicauda. The sequence continues at coordinate 118,235,326 of NC_090729.1, forward strand.
ATTCTTGAACGTCTGGTTCACGTAAGTTTCAGCAGCGGCAGTGTCAGCGGAAGCAGACTCCCCATGCAGGGAAACGCTTTTCAGGGCGAAGCGTTTCTGAAACTTCGCGAACCATCCTTTGCTTGCGGAAAAACGTTTCTGAGGCTGGGAATCAGTGGATGTCCCTGGTTGAGGATCATCTGCATCATCATCATCTTCAGCATGGTTGCCGTCGTCGTCTTTAGGTTCCTTTGCAGCAAAATTCTCATATAAACTCAAAGCCTTTGTTTGGATGGTGTTCGTATCCAACGCTATGTTCTTCTTCCGGCGGTCGGCAATCCACACAGCTAAAGCACCTTCCATGCGTACGATCGTTTTATTACGCGTTGTAACGACTCACTTCGCTGATCTGCTAAAGGTGATTGCAGCCGTCTTTCTAATGTTCGCCTCGTCCTTTTTGATATAGCGAACGGTGGATTCGTTGATGCCAAAATGGCGGCCGGCGGCCGCGTAACTTCTACCATCTTTTAACATGTCGAGAAGCGTAACCTTCTCAGCTATCGTCATCATCCTTCGGTGGCGTTTAGGCTCACTACCAGCCTTAAGAGAAGCAGAACGCTTGGGAGCCATTACAGTAGGATTTACGTACAGTACTGTGACAAAAAGTTCAACTTAAAAAGGTCGCACACAGCACAGATTAAACTTCACAAACTTAAGAACGTCTACTCAGCGATACGCGGTAACAGAGAGTGAACGATCCAGCCCCGCGAGAACTTTGATGCTGCGGGTAGAAGATGCGGGCAAAACACCAATCACAGGCTAGATAACAAAACTTGAGTTCTGATTCGTCATCTATCAGCGCTTGAACCAATCACAACCCGTCTTACAGTACTATGATGCGTTGGTTACCTACTCATAGAAGATGCCCCGCGCATACTGAACGTACGTAGATTAAGTACAATACCGTAATAATAATAAATAATGATAATAATACTGTACAGTAATAATAATAATAATAATAATGATAATAATAATAACAATAATAATTTTATTAACAACAAAAACAATAATAATAATAATAACAATAATAATAATACACACTTTACGTACGCTATTTTACGCCTCTCTCTCTCTCTCTCTCTCTCTCTCTCTCTCTCTCTCTCTCTCTCTCTCGTACGCTTATTCGAAATGTGATTTTTGCAACAAAGAATATTATTGGATGCAGTACTGTACTACGTACGTATACATACAAAAGATTCATGGAAAAGAAGCACATCCATTACAGTACACACCATTCTAATATGGTATGACTGCATCTGATTTGCGTTTCATGTTCGATTTAATTTTACTACGTACTGAATTATCGTATGATCACATTCTCTTTTCGTGTTTTATTTCTTTCTGTGCTGAATTATATATCATATGTAATGCAATGAACAATCAGTAAGAGCAGATATTACTAATTACAGTATTAATGGAATTACAGGTAACAAAATATCGTATTTGGGGGTCTTCAGATTTCGCGGTATTTTCGAATTTTCCGGAAAATCCGCGATATGTATATATATATGGGTTATGGAAAAACCCCGCGAAGTGGTGAATCCGCGATTGTCGAACCGCGAAGTAGCGAGGGTTCACTGTAGAGGGGATGGGTACTGAAAGAGCAACAGAAGTAACAGAGGGGGCGCTGGTGCCTTCGCCCTCAGAGTAAGGAACCTCTGCCTGCTCCTCCTCTTCTCGATCCTCGGCCATCAGGGTCCTTTCTGTGGTGTCCGACACTTCCGACATCCACTCCACCTCGTCAAGATGGAAGTCTTGCAATGCGTCCGATACATCCTGTTCAACCGTCAGCTGGACACAGGGGATATCAGGCTTGGGGATAACAGCCTCCGCAGATGCCTTTAGAAAGAGCAAAGCTCTCATCTTCTTGTTTGGGAGATAGGGCCCCGTGGCGTTCTTCTAGAAACCACACACCCATTTGCGTAGTTTCTCTCGGGCGATGTCCCGGGCCTCCACTGAGGGGGGGGGTCCTCGAACGCCTCATGGAGCAGGTCTTTGCAGACAGTGCAAACCTGTGGGTCCCAATACCATAGAGTCCCTTGGGCAACGGAACACCTGGCGTGGGTTCGGCATGAAAGGTGGCCATAGAAGTCCGGGCGCCGAACGCTGCAGAAGGCGCTCTCACACCGGATGTACTCCTCCTGTAAAAGAAAGGGGCACATGAGTCTACAGAAATCTTTTACATTGACTTAGAATAATCTTAGATTAGTCTTGAAGTTATTTAAACTTTCAATATAAGATTCCTTTCCAAGTGTAAGCTTAAGATAAGTAAGCTGGAAATGAAGCAGAAGAGACACATACTTGTGTATCCCGCCCAGCCAATTGCCGTGACCCCACACCATAACTAATTCTAGGGGCTCTGTAAGAGCCTCAAGAGGGGGAAGGAATCATCCACATTGGATAAAGCATAGCTTAGACTTCCTCCAGGGTATTAGTCATGGTGAGAGGGGAAGCTGAGTTCATTCAGCATAGAAGAAAGGGGGAGAAATGATTATTCCCAATTCAGAGAGGTATCGGCAAGGGACTGTGCATGGAAGCACAGATTATGCTAGAAGAATTTACTGTACAACTATACACCATAGTTTTTTGCCTAGGGTATGTACTATTCCATAGATGTACTGGCTATTGTATATAGCTATACAATAGACACCGCCGACAGAAGACCGGCAGGGAAGAGGTGACAGTCAACTGAAGTAGTAAGATTAGGTGACTCCGGCAGCGTGACGGCCTGCCGGAAGCACGCCGGGCGCCGGCAAATCTCCCTCGAGGGGGAACCCCTCCCTGTCCTCAGTCTCTGTGGCAGAGAGAGGGCGAAACCTCAGGATGATGGCAGATTGCCGGCAAGTCGGCAGTTGGCAAGCAACCGGTGAAGGTATTCCAACACTGACGTCAATCAATGAGACAGAGAGGATACCGGGTTACGCTGACGGCTGTTGCCGGCAGGGTCGTGATGGCAGTGGACTGGCACTGATCAGAGAGAGAGAAAGGATAGAAGAAAGAGAGAAGGGCAGTAGCTCACTACCCAAACCTCGTCTTCTTCCGGAAAGAGTGTTCAAATGAAAGGGGGAGGGTGGCAACCATTCATCCAGCTGCAACGGAGCCCGCAGAACACTCTATGATAGTGAGGTCTTCCGCCGGCAGAGGATATCAGGTTTGGGGATAACAGCCTCCGCAGATGCCTTTAGAAAGAGCAAAGCTCTCATCTTCTTGTTTGGGAGATAGGGCCCCGTGGCGTTCTTCTGGAAAACACACACCCATTTGCGTAGTTTCTCTCGGGTGATATCCCTGGCCTCCACTGGGGGGGGGGGGGGCCCTCGAACGCCTCATGGAGCAGGTCTTTGCAGACAGTGCAAACCTGTGGGTCCCAATACCGTAGAGTCCCTTGGGCAACGGAACAGCTGGCGTGGGTTCGGCATGCAAGGTGGCCATAGAAGTCCGGGCGCCGAACGCTGCAGAAGGCGCTCTCACACCGGATGTACTCCTCCTGTAAAAGAAAGGGGCACATGAGTCTACAGAAATCTTTTACATTGACTTAGAGTAATCTTAGATTAGTCTTAAAGTTATTTAAACTTACAATATAAGATTCCTTTCCAAGTGTAAGCTTAAGATAGGTAAGCTGGAAATGAAGCAGAAAAGACACATACTTGTGTATCCCGCCCAGCCAATTGCCGTGACCCTACACCATAACTAATTCTAGGGGCTCTATAAGAGCCTTAAGAGGGGGAAGGAATCATCCACATTGGATAAAGCATAGCTTAGACTTCCTCCAGGGTATTAGTCATGGTGAGAGGGGGAGCTGAGTTCATTCAGCATAAAAGAAAGGGGGAGAAATAATTATTCCCAATTCAGAGAGGTATCGGCAAGGGACTGTGCATGGATGCACAGAGTATGCTAGAGGAATTTACTGTACAACTATACACCATAGTTTTTTGCCTATGGAATGTACTATTCCAGAGATGTACTGGCGACACAAGAATGGCAGGGAAGAGGTGTCAGTCAACTGAAGTAGTAAGATTAGGTGACACCGGCAGCGTGACGGCCAGCCGGAAGCACGCCGGGCGCCGGCAAATCTCCCTCGAGGGGGAACCCCTCCCTGTCCTCAGTCTCTGTGGCAGAGAGAGGGCGAAACCTCAGGATGATGGCAGATTGCCGGCAAGTCGGCAGTTGGCAAGCAACCGGTGAAGGTATTCCAATACTGACGTCATTCAATGAGACAGAGAGGATACCGGGTTACGCTGACGGCTGTTGCCGGAAGGGTCGTGATGGCAGTGGACTGGCACTGATCAGAGAGAGAGAAAGGATAGAAGAAAGAGAGACGGGCACTAGCTCACTACCAAACCTCGTCTTCTTTCGGAAAGAGTGTTCAAATGAAAGGGGGAGGGTGGCAACCTTTCATCCAGCCGCAACGCAGCCCGCAGAACACTCTAAGATAGTGAGGTCTTCCGCCGGCAGATCGACCTATCGTATGCTATCCCGTAGTTCGACTATATGCGGGAAGCCTAACAGTTCGAACTAACCAACGAAAGGACCGAGCCGACCCACAACCCACCGGCATACGGAGTTGTTGGACAGCAGACAGAGGTGGGATTGCTAGGCCAACACTGAAGGACAGAGGGGGGAGGGGCGAGGGTCCTGAGGGGGAGTGTAGGGAAAGGCGTAAGCCCTCACCGACACTCCAGGGGGGGTGATGTCTGTTTCAGTACCAGCACTATCCTAGGTGTAGAAAGAATTCATTCTCCAGCCTAGGGTAGGTTAGTACAGTGAAGGTACAGCACTAATGTACTGTCCTAAACTATAAAGAAACAGAATCCCCTGGCCTGCCTAACCTAGGCTAGGGAAATAAGTCCCCAGACCAGGGAAGGCAGGTGTAGGACAAGTCGCTAGACCACAGGGAGGAAGGGTTGTAACCCTACCAGGTGTGGACTTGGGGGAAGGGCAGAGCCCCCACCTTCGCCGACCAGCAGAGACCAAAAGGAGAGTTCATTCACCTAATGGGGTAGCTGGGGGGCGAACGACTGGTACTCTGAGGTTCTGTCCCAAACTCAAAGCTCATGTACTATGGCTAAGAGTGGGGAAAGAAAATCCTAACCTAACCTCACTCGAATACGATTTGGGGTAAGGAGGGCTAAGATGTAGCCTAGGCTACCTCAGATGGAGGAGATTACCTTGGATAAGGTAACTGAGGAGGTGAGAAAGTATACAAAAGCCCTAGCGTTAGGTTAAGGGGCAAGATCATCGAAACCCCTTGTATACTTCTCAGAAGGCGAAAAAACATGTGCGATCTCTAAATCTTATATGTAAAAATGCCTAACATCTTCATTTCTAGAATTGACACTAGGAACACTTATATCATGCATGAAAGTAAACAAAAACGCCTAGGCTATCGAGCCTAGGGGCTAGGCTTGCAATCTAGCAATGAATTCGGCTACCTATACTCGCCGAAAATGAATACTATCGGCATAATATAACTAATTCCTAGCAATGAAGACTAAATAACTAATGCTGATAATTAGTTATAAGACCGGGAAGGTTGTTCTGGCTAACTAAATAAAGCATGCAAAGTGAACAACAGCATCAGCGACATGACGCCTCTGGTCAAGGCAACAGCTCCGCCACAAAACACGGTAATTTACGATAAAAAGACGTTACTTTACGGCCAGAGCTGATTTATACAATACAAGAATATGGTACTCAACTTTCCAGAAGGCGAGGCATGAGATTGTGACATGATGAATTACTTAGCGAAATACTAGGAAAAAGCACCTGGTCATAAACGCTACGCAAGAAGGAATGAGGATGGCGCGCAACGGTGACGTCAACCAAGATGGCGGCCAACATGGCGGCCGATTATGACATCGCCGAGTACCGTAACAGTAACTGAGGAGGAGAACTTAGTAACGGCTCTTCCAATAACTTGGCACACTTCCCCCTCGAAGCGTAAACGCTATGTGGGGTGCAGATAGCTATGTGGCAAGCCAAGTATACGTCCCCTGTTGATATACAATATCCTACAGGGAAACCTTATGGGTACTCGCACCA
>NC_090729.1:118241903-118256903 GCF_036898095.1 Palaemon carinicauda
TGCACTCGCTTACAAATAAATGACTTCCAGAGTAAACTGAATATTATTAGCACAAAGGATTTATTTTGTGCATTGGTAAAATAATGAATACCATTGTTAAATATATACGCTGTGTATGATGAGCTGTTCACTGACTTTATATGATTTATATGTTAACTTATGAAATATATTTAGGCTTCAATAACTATCACCTAAAATTTCAGGATCCTTCTAAAAGTTTGCAAAATATGTGGCCGTTGTATATTGCCTGGCCCTTGCGGCCAAGCACAGGCTCTTGCAATCCTGCAACCCTTAGGATTTGCAAGATAAAAATATGCATAAATCATACGAATCTTGAGACCACCACCACCAACAACAGCTTGAAAATTTAAAAAATGTAATAATTCTTATCAATGGGTCTGGTTTCAGAAGGAAATATCCAATTAAAAAAACATTATTTAAGAATCCCTATGAATTTGTCTCAAATTTCAGAAGGAAATATGTAATTAAAAACCATTAATCACATTTTGAATGAATTTGAGCGAACTTTACGAAGATACGCCATTCTAAATCCATCGCTGGCGTTAACGGAAAATTTAGGCCTATAGATAAGTACTCAACATGGTTATATTAAAATTTATTCCTTCATTAACAATTGCTGTTAAATCGATTATTATGTTTCTACATGGAACTCAAAACAACGCTTACGATATGATACATGAAATCACTTGGAAAATCTCATATAAAAACCATGAAAAGATTCGAAACTTGCCACGCCCTAAAACCAGTATTGTCAAAGGCCAATATGAAATATCTTTCGCCAATTTAAGACCTTCGTAAGAAAATATCTGGTTATTCCAACTATCTAGTGTTCCAATTGATTAATTATCCGCGAGAAAATGAAGAAAATAAACATGGAAAGTGACTTCTTACCTTTTCCCTTAATTTTCACAACACTGGTTCAAAGACAAGACCTTCTCCGTCCGTGTCTATGGAGGACTGAATTTTCTAGAGCCGTCAGAAACATCCCTAGACAGGCCCTAAAATATCCCTAGGACAGAAGTATTTTCTTCTAGTATTTCTTAATACTTTGCTTTCTTTATAATGCAATAAATATATTGCTTCTTCTTTTATAATTGTAATACATTCTATATTTACTTTTAATCATTGTATTTATGAAACCACTAACATTAAAATCTAGATTTTTATTAAGATGACGAGCTTACTTCTGTTTTGATTTTAATATTTGCTCTGAAATATATATTAATGTGATCATAATCATATTGGGTGTCATATACAAGCAATACTTAGCAAAACTCAAGCAATTTAAGTCTTGAAGACTAAATTTTCACATTGCTGATTTTAGGCTACGTTAAGAAACTAAATATCTCACGTTGAATATTCACCTATGTAGAAAAATATTTCTAAATCATAAGGACCATTGGTGATTTTGATGTGCTAAAATTAAATTTCATTAACAATTCTCAGCTATATGGGAATTAATCAGATATCCCTATTTTGAGCCTCCGAGTTCTCTAACAGCTATAATGGCCCTATTTGGGGGACAAATCCCTAGAATTGGTAGAGAAGGTGAAAGATTTGCTTCAGCTAATCAAAGACTTCCACTATACTCTTCGTTTCTATGGTTCTCTTCATTAGATAGAAACATCAAATTTATGATAGGATATATATTGGTAATTCTCAGATACACAAATTAAATAATGATAGACTTTAAATAGAGATAAATATAAACACCATTTAATAGCTATTTACGCCTGAAGCGTATACGCAAGCTGTTTTATGTTACCAAAATTTTTCATCTTGAACGTAGCCACTTGATCCTTTACTATATTTTAGAAAATGAAAACAATCGGATCTTTCTGAACAAATTTTTTCTTTGAGGGAACCCATAGTATTTTAACAGCCATTCATACCAGATTTAAAAAAATTCATGTTAATCATATATTTTACCATATTTTATGAATTGATATTAATAATTTCAAAAGAAACTGAAGACTTTCTCTTTTCTGAGTGTGATAATGTGGATTTAACAATTAACATAGAATGCTCTAAATACTTCAGAATGTATACGACAAACTGATCTAGTAGCTCATGTAGGGCTCAGGGTTTCCTTGCTTGATATGACCAGGAAAACAGCCCTCAAAGTAAAAATAAAGTCAAGTAATACTGGTAGGAATACTTACTTAACTTATGCAGACTGACGCAAAGAGCCTCGGTTAGATGTCGCCAGTCATGTCTATCTTGAGCTTTTAAATCAATATTTTTCCATCCATCATCTCCTACTTCACGCTTCGTAGACCTCAGCCATGTAGGCCTGGGGTTTCCAACTCTTCTAGTGCCTTGTGGAACCCAGTTGAAAGTTTGGTGAACTAATCTCTCATGTGAAGTGCGAAAAGCATGCTCAAACCATCTCCATCTACCCCTCACCATGATCTCATCTACATATGGCACTCGAGTAATCTCTCTAGGCTAATAGTTTCACTTCTAATCCTGTCCTGCCATTTAACTCCCAATATTCTTCTGGTACTCGAGTAATCTCTCTTATAGTTTCATTTCCAATCCGGTCCTACCATTCAACTCCTGATATTCTTCTAAGGGCTATGTTCTCAAATCTATTAAACCTGTTGGAGATTGTTTCATCGTCATTGTTTATACTAATTTATAAATATCATGCTACGTTGTAGTACTCATACTATGGTGTAAAACCATAACGGTTTAGTGTTAGCAGGAATATACCTGAAATAATAATAAAAGACTACTTTATCAAAAGGGATATATGATTTGAATTGAATACCTCTTCAGTGGCATGACTTTAATTACTGGTAAGAAATTAGATTTACTCTCTTGTCATTCCACAACAAACTAAAGGGGCACTCACTAGAATGCAGATCTCCGCCATGGCAGCTTATTTCCAGAACTTTTGCTCGATCTTGACCTTGACCTTTGACCTTAACATTTATTAATTGGCGTGGATTTTCAGACACTCAAATATGAACAAAGTCTGAAGTGTCTGTGACAACGATGTCCAAACCTATGACTTATAACGTGAAGTGAATTGGACATTTTACTTGACTGTGACCTTGACCTTCAAAAATTGATAATTTCCAGCTTTTTACAGAACAGTTAATCGATGCAAGTTTCATTAATCTACGATTACAATTGTGGCCAGGAAGCTGTTCACAAACAAACCACAAACAGGGGGTAAAACATAACCTCCTTCCAACTTGTTTGGCAGAGGTAATTATTAAAGCACCTATATGAGCTACCTAAGCGATTATCTTATGTGAGCTACCTAAAAACCAGTTAAGCTTGCACTGAAAAGATACATCCTGTCGTAAGATGGCCTTTATTTAAGGATGGCACAATTACTAATGGTACAGCTCTTGCGGCCTTGAGTAAGAAGTCTGATTCAGTGTCACTAGATATCCAACAATATACGCAGATATACTTCAATCGTATTTTCTGTCACACATATTCAAACACCAAAAGATTGATTGTGTTTACAGACTATTAAAAGCATTAACCATGAATTTCTGATCAAAGGCATACAATGATATTCTTAAATAACTTGACCAATAACACGAATGATTATCCTGTTCTATAGAGATCTTGAATAGTAAAAATTATAATTTCATTCAATTATTCTGTTGAAAGATCTTTGGCTGCAATAAGATATTTAGTTCCGCATAGCACAACAATTATCACAAATGTATTTTATGTAAAACAAAAATTATGGTTACTTCACTATACTTTAATAGATGTTTTCCTGGTCCTATCACACAAAGAGAGCCTACGCACTACAGGGCCTACAAGATCTGTTTGTTGTAGACGTTTTTAGATACCTAAAGTTTGAAACAGCCTATCCCATGTTAATAGTCAAATCAACATTATCAAAGCACTTTGGAAACAAGGAAGTCTTTAGTTCCTTCTTGAAAGCTTTGACATCTTCAGTCTTTCGGATGTCTAGTGGGAGCTTGTTATATAGTTTTAGGGTCTAGAATCTACAAACGACATAAATCTATTATTTTTTCACCTTTTGGATATAAACAATATTTATTGTTGAGACAAGCATTTACCAATCGTCTTTTCATACCATAATACTAAATTGGTTAGAATTATTAACGTATTACAAACATAAACAAAACAATACTGTTATTAAAAATAAAATTAAATATCGACAAATCAATAATCTATTTTGAAAGAAAACAGCAGGATATTCGCATCGGTGTCAACTAAAGCAGAAGCACATTCACGAGAACTTCAAGAAAAAAATAGTATGAAATACCTTTCTTTTTTTACAGAAGTCCTAGATAAATACCACGTCCTCCTACCGAGGTATCTACGTGTTTACTGAGTCTTTTGTAACTATCAATACTACAGTATGTTTCAACCAGTCAGAGGCCTCAACCAAACCCGGTGTCTTTATCTGTTTTCAGACAGTATTTTAGCTAGTATTTTAGCCGGAAGCTTAGTAAACCCTTCTAAGATTGACTGGTTGGACTAAATAGTTTTTTTAAAAGACGTTGGTGTAACGATTATTCATTATCTAATAGAGTTACAAGCATAAAAAAAAAAGTGCCGGAGTCCTATTTACATTAGTTTATGCCATTGTAATAATAGAAAATGTATCAGCTTCTTTTAAGAGAAAACGTTTTTATGGGTGACTATAATTATTTATTTACCTTAGAAAACTCATTTCCAAATTTCTTATTTCGTGGATACAGAAGCTAATTTCGTGGAATAGCGACTAAAAATATATCAAAATATGTTCATAAAGCTGTAAAGGTTATATAATACATAATTAATGGATAATGGATCGATAACATTAAAATCGAGCGTAATTTCACAAAGGATCTTTGAATAAATTCTAAATGAACTCCCATCGAGACGTTCCAGAGAGGTTAAACGGCTATTGAAACAAATTTAAGTGGGTGTATTTTTGTAGAGGACTATAAAATAGCATAGGCTATTTAACACTCAATTCCATTCACGTAACCACAGTAATTCATATTGATAAATCTTGAAGAAAAATAACAATTGTAACAATTATCAATGTTACATACATTTTTTTTCCTCTCGCAAAGGTTGGATTCTACAAGATTCAGCTCTTACGGTCTATCTGGTGAAATAGCCATTCAGTTACAGTATCAAGCAAAATTGTTAAGCTGGATGGGAAGATCGAAGTAAGTTTGGAAATTGACAAAGTAGATAATTATAAATTGTGTGCCGCAATGGGGCCAGATACTCACATCACTACCACCTTTGCCTTTGTCTCCAGAATACCTTGATTTTTGTTGATTTAAAGAACTAAACAGGATCTTTATATTTCCTTTATCATGTCTACTTTCATGATATAAAGTGCGAAGCTGTTCATTATATCACACGACATTGTCCAATTGCAAACAAGTAACTTAAGAGCCTTTTGAAGTTTATATCAAAACTGATCAGATAAATCATTCATACTAGAAAAACGATAGCTTTGATTAATTTCACATTATTATAGCTTAATTTATCTTAATACAAGATTACCCTCAGATCTGAACACAACCAAGTAGTGTTGTGAAAGCTGATTTACGTTTTGTCCATACAGTTGAGCAGTGCCTGCAGACAAATAATTTGTCTGTGAACGTCCACATTTGGTGGTCAAAGCCATGAATTGTCAGCGTTTATCAGTTAAAGAAATAAACAATGCCTCATTTAGCGACGCTGCAAGACACAAGAGCAGCCCTTAAACTTGCTACTTATCAGACGAATGAGCCTGAACTAATCTGTAAGAACAGTATTTTTATCTTATCAACTTGCATAGGGATTTGCTACTTATGAAGGACGACATTTGTCCAGCACAACAACATGGCTCGTAGTAGACACAAGAAAACAGCCCATTATTATTGTTATGTGAACCAAGATGAACCCGGCATAGCAGAGGAAGATATAATGTAAGGAAAGGATTCAAAGAGGAGGATGCTTAGGAAGTCGTGTGACAATAGGACCGGAGTTTACACATGGACCAGAAGTAGATGTACTGTAAGGGGAATAAATTACAATGATTTTGATAAAACTACGATACCTCATGATCAGACAATCATTCAGCACCTGGCATTTCCTCATTGCTGTCATAGTACGAAATAAATGACCATAATGAGTCACCAGCTCAAAAATGACTGTCTGGAAGCACCATACTTTGTGAGCGCATATTAGTTTCCTGTTCCTGATTTTTTTATAATTATTCTGCGTATACCTAGTTCCTGATTTTACACTAGAGTTAATGTATATTTTAACCACCTCTGTTCACATTCACACTAATTTGCTCATTCATATGTAATTGTTGCAGTACGTGCATCATAGTCTCTCGACACGAATTTTCATAAAACAAATTCTTGTCGTTGAAACTATGATCAACATTTGACTTACGAGCACAAGGTTCCTCGGACATGACAACGGCTGATAGTGGATCAAGAGAAGCTACAGGTCATGTGTACTGCCTTACTATATCATTTCATGATTCAGATTGCCTGACCCACATAGCCAGGCACGGGCGCTCCATCACTTTGCAGCCAGTATATCGTTTCAAAAGTCTCCCAGCACCTATATACCATGACTCCTCCCCAACCCTGACGAGCTAAATGTCAATGATATATACTTCAAAAAACATAGAGAGAAACACAATTGATTCTCGCAGTTTCTCCAATTATGAAGCTAGACCAAGCCATTTTTGTATAGCAGGGCCTTGAGGCAATAAGTCAAATATGCCAGGCGGTAGTACCTTGCCTCTCAGTTCATTTCAGAAGCTACCGTACAAAGTTTGTATATTACCTTTCAGTGCGTGTCTTTGCCTCTCTCAACACATACCACAAATCGAGGGGTGAGAGGACGCCCTCCTGGAAAATCCCCCACCCTGTTTAAAACTGGAAAACCCATCGCAAAGTAAAGTTTTGCTTGTGGTTTACGCCCATCCATAAGTAACAACACAGTTGCTTTAATTTTTAATCTATGCAACAGTCATGAAACTTCTAAAATGCTTCAAGTTTCAGCCACATTCCCATTGACTTTTATACACAAATCAGTTTTGTTACACAGCACCAAAATTAAAGTTTAGAGACTTACAATCGTTACCGTACTATACTGGCCCCCACACCTCACTACATTGACTGTACTCTGCCAACTACTTAATCCATCAAACTAAACCTCTGTGGCAGAGCCTGCAGACAGTCTGCAAAGGTCAAAGTATGCAGGTAGAGAGACCTTGTGAACGGTGGTGTATTAAACTTAAGTGGTATAAGGTATGCCAGAATAGTTTTATTTCCCAAACAGTGGGAAAAATTCTCAGCCAGTTTCTCAATTATTTGAGACTGAAATTAATAAATTTCGATGGGACTTAATTTCCCAAACAAAGGGGAAAAATTCTTTACCACTTTCTTTAAATTGTTTTTTTTAGATAAGTAAATTTAAATTCTTTTACCACTAAATTTTAAGGTCTCCTTGAATGTTTAACGTAAAGCTTAGCCAGTATGTTTAAAGGTTGCACTTCATATTTTCCTTCAATCTTGGAATAAATTTCCCAAAAGGATAAGTACACTAGAAACTTCCAAACACCGTAGTTTAGTTCAATCTTAAGCAACCAAGTCAGAAGTTTATTAAATCTAAAAATACTAATGGAATTACAAAAAAATTTGATTCTAAAATATTTTTTTCTTAAAACTTACTTTATAAATTTCGAATATGCAAATAGACAATTAGATTTTTCCTAAAGTAGACAAATGCCACACATTAAAACATCCATAACCTTCATGTACCAAACAAACTCCACAATATATCAATAATTAATAGCTTTTACTTGAATCCAACGAACAGTTAAGGGATGCCTCCCCTAAAGTAGAAAAATATCAAAACTTTCAATAATTCATTGCTTTTAGATCTGTACTTTAATTTACTGTTTGAACTAAAAACAATATTGAAAACAGTCAAGACAGATCCATACAGATGTTAACCTCGGCATTGAGAAAAGACATTGAAGGTGGAAATACATGAAATTGCACAACTATATAAAACTTAAAACTTCTAGTATTGAGAAAATTATGCAGATCTATAAAGTTTTTCTTAAACAGCATTGAAACATTGCTCAGATTGGAAATAAGAATATGGCATTACAGTTTGACAATTTTTTTCAATCCTAAGTAAAAGAAAAATAAATTAAACCATTAACATTCGCTACACTTCAAAATTTACTATATTTTGAAAATTTCGTAGAATGAACTTAAAGTTCTAGCAAAATATTTGAAGTGAAACAAATTCTACTTTAAAAGCACAAATAAAACAGATTTAAAGCACAGTCTGGTCGATTACAGACCGCCCTGTCCTGGTTGAATCTTCAACCACTAGAAGACCCAGGAATATGGTTGATACGGTCGATATAGGGCGTCCAGTAGCAAGAACCCGTGTCAGTGTACTGTCCTGGTTGAATCTTCAACCATTTGCATACTCAAATTTTCATACAATTCCATAATTGAGAAGCAGTACTTTGAAGCATTCAGTCATTTGCCTGGTCCATTGTGGGCAAGGTGGGTAAAATGTCTCAAGTGTGAAGGAATTCACAGAACCGATGTCCCTAGTTTGTCTTCAAAGTTGAAAAACATACTTTAGTGCTTTAGTTCGCATTCCACAGAATCCTTTATATAACGTTGACTGGTATGTGGCCAGATGGATAAGTTTCAATGTCATACGCTGCAATACCAATTACCATCTGGAAGTAAAATCTTATATCAATATTTAGGCAAAATATAAAAACAGTTTTAATGGTCACCAATCATTTAAATAAAACTAGCCAACTTTAAACCAAGTAAAGTTATTGCAGATTATAAGTCTCACAAATAGAATAGCTAATTTTAAACAAAGTAAACTTATCTCTATGTTGGATCATAGTCAAACAAATAAAATTAGCTAACTTTAAAGTAATTTACAAACCACAGCCATAGAAATAATTTCAGTGCAAATAAAACGACAAAGTCATACCAGTCAAATATAAAACTAGTTAACCTTGAACTTCGTAAAATCATGACTGTTAAGACTTAAAAAAAATGTGAATATATTGGATATGTAAAAATTATATGTAAAAAAAAGGGGATTTTGGAGAGTTAAGTGAATCCTTACCATTGATTTAGAATTAAATTTGCTAGGAAGCGATGATTTTGAAAATGTGACAGGATGCATTCAGCAGAAGAGCAGGATTCCTAGTACAGCCAGCGTCTGAAAGGTTTCAACATAATTAACAATAAATAAAAATCTTTCATTAAGAAATCTTGGTAACCAAAGTTAAAGGAAAAGTTTGAGACTGAAGACTTATTTCAATCAGTTTAAAGAAAAGATCTGGTCTTTACCAATTGTAAAAAAGTGTCTTACATTCGCTGGTTTAGGATTCGCTGCCAATAGAATACAGAATTAAATATTAGCGTGGTGTTAAGTCAATCTTTTCTATCAGCATTGATTGATAACATTTAGTACCTTTTAAAACTTTTACCCAAGATCTCCAAGACTTGGCAATTGAATGTACTAAAACACCACTTGATGGTAACTTAAAATCTCCTAACTTATGATAGTAACTTTAAAAACTTTCTAATTAAATCCCATTTGGTAGACATATGAACTAGAGAATCTACTGAAAAAAATTAAATTAATCTATAATGATTAAGAAGCCACAAATCAAATATAACACCAGCTATTATAAATGCTAATTTTCTAGGATTAAACAAAGTCTAGATTTCATATTCCCCAAAAGTTAGTCTATATAATTAAATTTTATAGCATTCCGCCTATAAATTTCAATACTAAGTTTAGGTAAATACTGTTCATGAATGAGAACCAGTCAATATTTTTATGAACAAACTAATTCATTCATTCATTCATTGTCGTCATTGTACACTATCTAATTTTGATATGAAATTCTCTAATAAAAGTATACTGTTCTTGGCCGTATTTTAGTCAAATGCATGCGACCGTAACTTTACCCTACATCAACTACATTATCTTTCACGGGTTGGTGACCGTAATATCACGCTTATACGCCAATATATATCTGTTTTTAAGACAATCCTGCAACATTTAATCCAGGATTTTTAACTTTTCTACGCCAAACTTAAGTGTAGGCTACATAAGCAGTAATCGGGAACAAATAGCTTTAAGTAAAACCAGGTTTTCAATGGACCAATCTTAAATGTAAAGTAAATTAATGCGTCCAAAACCAATATATGATACCCTAATAACAAAATTCTTATATTCCATTAAACTGGGAAATTCAATAGATTCGAAATTATTTATTTCACATTTAAATAATAAACTTTCAGAGTCATAGAGATGGACAGAAAAATGAACTCGTCGAAGTGAAATTTTAACTAAATTTACTTAATCGAAATAAGAATTATGTAACAGACTAAAACACTTAGAGTTTAGAGCGAGAATTAAAGTTATGTTGCAATATACGGTAAACAGTCTATTCATCAAATTAAGTGTATGAAAATTACTTCATAAAAGATTTTACTCCATAAGAGGTTTTGCTAAACTTTCAATAACTATGAACATTAAACAAAGCAACTGATAGTAATTACTGGTTTCGTAGCTTTGTTGTGGAAGAAATTAAACTAGCAAGACTACCCAAACTTTATGGATAATTGGTGTACCCCTAAACGTTAACTTCAAACTTTCTAAAACCGACACCGACTCAGTTGCTAAAATCAATCCGATTCATCAATCACTTAGAGAATTTGCCCTAAAAATCTGTAAAATTACTGGAATAAATGTTGCCTGGCCGTTTGAAACAGATTTAACGACGTAAAGGAGTGATACTAAGGTTACCAACCCGTAAAAGTTATTAATTATGGTCACATGTACTTTACTGAAATACGGCTGAGAGCAGTATATTTATATGGAGAACTTAGAGATTAAAATTACGGGTTTCTTTATTGCCGTGCAAGCTACAGTAACAAAGTAGCATTTGAAAAAAAAGAACAGTAGTAATAAAATCAGCAGTTATACTTATGGCTTAACGATTTGGTTTTAAAGACAAGGACACTTAGGTAAATCTTCTACATTAAAAGCACAAAATTATCTAATAAACTTAGCACAAACTAACTAAACTACAATTATAAGATTAAAACTTGTAAACTTAAGAGTTTAGGAAAGCATGGCAATATTTATACACTTTGATGGTTGACAGGAACATTTAACATTGAAAGTTTCACAAACTTAACTGGCGCAAATGGACATATTACCCAAGAGCTTACACAATCTTACCGGTTCTTGGTGTGTGAAAAGGAGCCTGTAGAATAAGCAATCTTTATACTAGCGTCACGTTCACAATCTAATTATCACAGAACTTAGCTGGACTTAACACTGTAGGATATCACACTTGACATCTAGATGAATACCACTTTTAAGACTAAATCCATTGTATCCTAAGCAAAGATGAAGTAACTTCACCAACGTTGACTTGACATATCAAGGATGACAAAACAACGAATAGTTTCTTTAGTGTCCTTGTAGAAGCAGTGGCGCCATCTGTGTCTAAATTTCAGAATTGCTAGTCTTTGGAAAAAAATAATTATGACTCATTTCAAGCAACAACCAAAAACTTAATTTTCCCCCATTTAAAATTACATGAAACTAGTATAAAAACAATCAAATTTATAACCTTTATCAGGCCTATGATTGCCATAATTATATAAATCAACGGTGGATGAGTCGTAATTTTTAAGATCTGCCATTTATGGGAAATTATGACGTCACCTTGCAAAAAAAATCGTCTCTCTGGTATAATTTCTGTAAAGAACTTTCAGAACATGACTGGAATAACACCAGCATGTCGGGTGACATCATAAAGATAATACTGGAGAAGCTCACTTCACGTGGACAAACTTCTTTACATAATTTAAGGAAGTTTGGCATTATACATCTGAGATGAACTTTACGTGAGCTGGCTAAAATTAGCTTTTAGGGGTCACGCCTTTCGTACAAGAGAGAGAGAGAGAGAGAGAGAGAGAGAGAGAGAGAGAGAGAGAGAGAGAGAGAGATTTTAAGCCAAGTATTCGTATAAAGCAATAAATATCGTGTACACATATATATCTTTTTGAGTTTAATGAGGAGATTTTAGGTTAATCTTTTGCGTCAAAGGTACATTTACTGAAGCATTGATTTCTTATATACTTTTATTGACTTGGTGAAAGGGTTTATGTATCGTGATGTTAAGCAAAACTGTTTTTATCAGGGCCCCAATACTAGGTTGGTTTGCTGTGAGCGATCATCACTATCACTGATTCATTGTGGCCAGTCCTTTGATGAATAGCCAAACCCCAGATATGAGTAAGGATATGTCTGAGGCCTATGTCCTGCAGTGGAATAGAGATGGCTGCATTTATAGCAGTTTATAACTAGCCCATGTTGACTGGAGGATACAAATGGCAGTTAATCTCATTGAGAGTCTTATAAGCAGGAACTAACAGCGGGTTGACATATAGTTCACGTGACTTTAGGCTTACTGTTATAACCTCCGCTGACAAAGTTAGAAGGAGGTTATTTTTTACCCCCTCTGTTTGTGAGTTTGTAATTTGAGTTTGTTTGTGAACAGTTTCCTGTCCACAATTTCAATCGTAGAGTAATAAAACATGTAGGGATTAACTTATGTAAAAAGCTGGAAATGATTAAATTTTGGAAGGTCAAGGTCAAGAAAAATGTCCGATTCACATAATCAGCCATAAGTTTGGACATCGTTGTCACAGACTTCAAAATTGGTTCATATTTGAGTGTATGAAAATCCATGCCAATTAATGCATGTTAAGGTCAAGGTCGAGCAAAAGGTCAAGAAATAAGCTACTGCAGCTAAGGTCTGCGCTTTACTGAGTGCCCCTCTAGTTTTAGCTGTATTATTGCCTGAAGAACTGCGCCACGTAAGCTTGGTTGAATCTGTAGATTATTATTATTATTATTATTATTATTCTCCCCTCTCTCTCTGTCTCTGTCTCTCTCTCTCTCTCAAAGGCATTGTTAAGGGGTAGTTAGAGGAACACTCGTTCAATACACGTTCCGAACGTCTAATACTTTGCACACGTGACACTATGGCAATGGGAACTTTTGACAATACGCTACTGGTGTTGTCCACATATATACCTAGTGTGTTTAAGCCATGTGGAGAGAGAGAGAGAGAGAGAGAGAGAGAGAGAGAGAGAGAGAGAGAGAGAGAGAGAGAGAGAGAGAGAGAGAGAAAGAGAGAGAGAGATTGTATCTAGGCTCCACAGATTCGGTAAATATTGTTTGAAACTACTTATAAACTTTAGCGGACTTGGTAGCTTTAATTCTTATGTTGGATTTGGTTTGCAATTTAATAGTTTGGACGTATTGATCGTTTAAACATTTTAGATTATCTTTTTTTTTCTTTTTAAATTAATTTCGAGTTATAGTAAATACCATCTATGCTGGTGTTCCAACCCCTGAAATTTTATCCTCTTTTATTATTCCAAAACAAAGGCCTCAGACATGTACTTCTACTTGCTTCTTTTTATGGTCTTTCTGCGCCAGTCCACACACCCGAACTTCCTTAGTTCGTCAATCCATCGTCTTCTCTTCCTTCCCCTGTTTCTTTTATAATATCTAGGGACACATTTTGTTATCCTTAATGTCCATCTATTGTCTGTCATGCTCATTATATGTCCTCCACATGTCAATTTCTTTTTCATATGTTGTTAGAATATCCTCTACTTTAGTTTGCTCTCGTATACATTTTGATCTTTTTCTGTCTCTTCGTGTTATTCCCATCATTATTCTTTCCATAGCTCTTCGAGTTGTAATGAACTTATTTCCTAAGGCTTTAGATTCTGATCCAAAAATTAAAAGCAGAATATTACAGGTATTTAATAAAACATTTATTTGTTATTTTACATGTTGATATTTGATTTTAAATTTCAGTAGAACATTACTTTAACAGAGTAACTACGTATTTGGTTAGGCCTAATCTCATTTTTATGTACATATCAAACGCTCTTCTGAATTATTTCTCTTGCTTTCAAGATATATATATATATATATATATATATATATATATATATATATATATATATATATATATATATATATATATATATATATATGCATGCGTGTATGTATATATGTAGTTTAGGGAATGTTTTTTTCTATGTTTTTAATCTCGTTTTAGTTGAATAATTGAAACCCCCTAAAGCAAATAAAACGAAATATATCGAGTTATTCTTTTCGAAATTTCCATTCACTTTTTACCTCCGCTAACGAAGTCTGAAGGAGGTTATGTTTTCGCCCCTATTCGTGTCTTTGTCTGTTTGTAAACAACTTCCTTGCCACAATTGTACTCATGGAGTAGTGAAACTCAGGAATTAATTGTTATGTTGCTACGTGGAAGTAATTCAGTTGCGAAGGTCCTAGATAAAAGGCCAAGGGCGAGCAAAATGTCGACCGAAATAAGCTGCAGTGGTGGAGGTTTGCACTCTAAGTGCTTTTCTAGTTAAATATGATTTTTTTACCTAGGGCAATTTTGTATCTTAGGTGGTTATTTTAGCCATTCAGGAAATGAAATCTGTCCCTCTCTCTCTCTCTCTCTCTCTCTCTCTCTCTCTCTCTCTCTCTCTCTCTCTCAAAGAATATGGGTGTCCTTATCATCATCATCATCATCTCCCCCTACTCCTATTGACGCAAAATAATACAACAGTCGTTTCTCTCTTGAGCTTTTAATTCGATACTTCTACATTCGTCATCTTCGACTTGACGCTTCATAGTCTCAGCCATGTAGGCCTGGGTCTCCCAACTCTTCTTTTGCCTTCTGGAGCTCAATTGAAAGTTTGGTGAACCAATCTCTCTTTGGTAGTGCCAAAAGCATGCCAAAACATCTCCGTCTACCCCTCAACATGATCTCATCCACATATGGTACTCGAGTAATCTCTCTTATAGTTTCATTTCTAATCCTGAGGACTTTATCTTCAAATATACTAA
>NC_090729.1:118261903-118289403 GCF_036898095.1 Palaemon carinicauda
ATATATATATATATATATATATATATATATATATATATATATATATATATATATATATATATATACAGTATATATATACAGTATATATATACTGTATATATATATATATATATATATATATATATATATATATATATATATATATATATATATATACTTTTCCAGCAAACCGAACTAATCTCCCAATGTTCTATCGCTGGCATCGTGCGTTAACTTATCGCCCAGATCTATCTCCCAGACTTGGAAACTTCCTCTGTCAGATTCTCAAGGGAAATGCAATAGAGAAGGATTGATCTTCCAGGGGCCTTGTCTGGGTGAAGTTTGGTCGGGAATACGTCAACTACTCACAAGGGGAGAAATATTTAACTTTGATTAATTAATTACCTCCGCCAGCGAAATTGGAAGGAGGTTATGTTTTACCACCCCTATTTGTGTGTGCTTTTGTGAATAGCTTCCTGGTTACAATTTTAATCGAAGGGTAATGAAGCCTGCAGGAATTAACTATATAATGTAAAAACCTAGAAAATATTCAATTTTGGAAGGTTAAGGTCAAAGGTTAAGGTCACGTTCTCTAAATAGCTGGAAATTATCAACTTCTGGAAGGTCAAGGTCAAAGGTCAAGCAAAATATCCAGTTCACGTAATCATCCATAAGTTTGAACATCGTTCTCATAGAGACTAGAAATTTGGTTCATATTTGAGTGTATGAAAATCCACACCAGTTAATACATGTTAAGGACAAAGGTCAACGTTAAGGTCGAGCAAAAAATTAGAGAAATAAGCTGCCGCGGTGGAGGTATGCGCTCTACTGAGGTCCCCTCTAGTTCAGATTATATGTCTCTTTCTCAAGTGTATGAACTTTAAAAGTTCAAACTTGCAGTTAATGTTTTTATGTTGAACTGCCTGACATGAGTCTTTTTCTAGTCTATGAATTAAATATCTGTTCAGACGTTACTTTTTTTAAATATTTCATTTTTTCTCATATCGTTGTTATTTCATTTCCTCTTTTCATTTCCTCACTGGGCTATTTTTCCTTGTCGGAGCCCTTGGGCTTATTGCATCTTGCTTTTCCAACTATATATATATATATATATATATATATATATATATATATATATATATATATATATTTCAAATAAGCCATATATATTAATACATTGAAGTCTGGATTCTCTTAACGACCTTGGGATCAGAGCCCCAGGCGAAATCACTCACAGACTATATTACCTGACCGGCGGGTTTCGAATCCTGATCCAGGATACCTGTATGACATTGACCATACCACTCAGCCACGAAGAAATATCCAGACTATCATGTATTAATATATATGGCTTACTTGAAATATGAAAAAAAACACGTCTAAATGTGAAAAATTTATCATATAAATACAAATATTTATATATATATATATATATATATATATATATATATATATATATATATATATATATATATATATGTGTGTGTATATATATATATATATATATATATATATATATATATATATATATATATATATACACACACACATATATATATATATATATATAGATATGTGTGTGTGTGTGTGTGTGTGTGTGTGTATCTGCGCATATATATTACAGCTCTACGTTTCATCTAAACAAAGAAAAGGACAAACTATATCGTCTATATGAAGGCCCACTAGCTTTCTACCAGAGCTCGAAGGACAAGCGAGACTTAGATAGTCATTCTGGAACTGACAAGACGAGACAAAAGCTGAACATAAAGTGATGGATTTCAATTTAGGAATCCCAAGCTGCCCAAGATGGTGGAATGCGGAAGCCAATAGATTGCAGAAGGTGGAAAGGGAAAGATTCATAAAATTGCAACTTAACTTCTCCAACATGTGGCTCAATACTACACAGTATTCCAGAAGTTTTATTCCAACTGTGACCAAGTTGTGGAATGATCTTCCTAATCGGGTGGTTGAATCGGTAGAACTTCAAAAGTTCAAACTCGCAGCAAATGTTTTTTTAATCTTGAACAGGTTGATATTAAGTCTTTCTTTATACTTTATATCTGAAAGATCTGTTTTAATGTTGTTACTTTTTTTTTAAATATTTCATTTTAATTGTTCATTATTTCTCATATTTTTATTTGTTTCTATTTCCTTTTTTCATTGGACTATTTTTCCTTGTTGGACCCTTTGTCCTTGCAGCATCTTGCTTTCCTAACTCGGGTTGTAGCTTAGCTAATAATAATAATAATAATAATAATAATAATAACGAGCTCCTTAATGTTAGGTTATTAGAATCTTTTTATTTATTTCTTTACAATTTGTGGTGGTAGCGTCCTTGCCTAGTGATCGCCAGACTGGGGTTCGAGTCCCGCTCAAACTCCATAGTTCCTTTGGTCGCTGCAACCTCACTATCCTTGTGGGCTAAGGTTGGGGGTTTGGGGGAACCTATAGGTCTATCTGTTGAGTCATCAGCAGCCATTGCCTGACCCTTCTTGATCCTACCTTGATGGGAGAGGGGGCATGAGCGCTGATCATATGTGTATATGGATAGTCTCTAGGGCATTGTCCTGCTAAATAGGGCATTGTCCTGCTAAATAGGGCAATGTCACTCTCCCTTGCCTCTGCCCTTCATGAGCTGCCTTCAAACCTATATACCTTTAAAGACCACTCATGAATGGCATAGACAAAGGACAGTGACATTGCCCTAGCCACTTTTCCACCCAAGCAGAGACCAGGTACGACTAGGCAATGGCTGCCGAAGATTCAGCAGGTAGACCTATAGGCCACCCAAACCCATCCATCCTTAGCTCGCAATGATGGTGAGGTTTCAGCGACCAAAGGAACCACCGAGTTTGAGCAGGATTTGAACCCCAGTGTGGCGATCACCAATCAGGGACGTTAGTTAACACTAAAAGGTATTATAATAACACATGAAATAGGGTTTTGAGACAAGATGTATTATTTCTTTGAGAAATTCAGATGAAACCTTTATGTATATAATGAAGTAATGATGAAGTTGTAATATTTATATTTTGCAAAGTTTCTCTATATAAACGAAAACTAGAGCAACATAATGGAAAATGTCCCCGGCTTAAGGATGTATAAAAATCTAGTTCATTTTTCAAAAGGCGCAAATATTAGCTAGATTTTTCTATTTTTACTTTGGAATTTCGTCCGTTTTTTTTTATACATCTTGAAGGCTGCTCATGAACGACAGAGCTAACATTTCTATGTACAGTCGGACACAGGAAGATCTGGCACACCCCACTCTGAGAAAGTCCTCTTTTTACCCCCCTTACTGCATGGGGCGAGTTTCTATGTGTGGCCCCGCCAACCACCTATGCACTTTCCCAGAGAGAGGTGGGCAAAGAATTCCTGTGTCCGACTGTGACCAACGCTTAAGACCTCCCTCCGTGCATGCTAGGACCCGGGAGAGCCAGACACTGCCTATTAATGACTAAGCAGAGTTAGCCATGAGCTCACAGGTCGCTCAGAAATGATAAAGTTAACGTAGCTCTTTTTAAACTGACTTTTCCAAGAGCGACAATTTTACCCGCCCGGTATGTCGGGGGAAAAAAAGGCCAGGTAAAATAAGCAGAACCGATTGATTCGGCATAAACATCTCTTGGGTCTCCCACTAAAGGGGAAAGATAAGAAAGGGAAGCACCCACTGGAATGGGGAGAAGAGGAAGAGAAGATAAAGCGAGACGAATAAAAAGAGAAATAGAGAGATTTAGGGAAGATATAGTCAACCGAGCTGTGCTGGAAGTTGTCTTACATCTGACAACCGAGGCGCTTAAGGTAACCCAAGGAAGGAAACGGTCAAACAGAATTCGTACGATAATTATCGTACGTGTACGATTATTTTGGGTCCAGTACGATGTACGATACACACCTTATGTATCGTACGCTTTTGTACGATAATTTCGAGGTTTCAGAAAAGAGGAAAAAAATATAATTTTACATTTTTTTCACGAGCATTTTATCAAATTAATTCTTCAAAATTATTAGATTTATCCATGGTTTTCTTTCTGGTTGTTTTCCCGTTAATGAGGGTAGCCTACCATTCCTGTGGGCCCGTAGGTGGGAGGAATAAGTCAAGAGATTAACTCATGGAAGGAGAAATGTTATGTATTACCTTAGCATAGGATTAGCAAAGCTTTCAATCAATGAAAAATGTATTTTATAAAAAAAATGGGACACGAAAACACTATATTAAAAGATCTTGTTATAAAGATACTTTTACTATTTACAACAATTTCTGCTGGCTAGAAATTTGATTTCATTTAAACAATTGAGGTATATATTCGAGCAATGGATCGCTCCGAATTGTTATTTCAATGATACCAGTTGTCAGGGAGAGTTATGTCTGTAGAATTAATTTTCAATTTTCTTTATAATCCATTTGATTGAAGTCTTTTACTATTTTTGATTAGGTTTTTCAGAAACGTCAGTGCATTTTCTTCAGTCGGACAAAGTAGTTATTACAATACTGCACGTAGTTATTACAATAATGCACTACACGTAAAAGTTTCGTTGTTATCTAAAGAATCATTATTTTCATTTGTAGAACGACATTACGTTATAAAAACCAGTATTAAAACAGTAGATCCATGAAGAGTAGAAAATGAACTCAAGGATACGGAGTTAAAAACAGTTCACTATTATACAAAAATGTTTTGTAACAGAAGCGTGATATATATATATATATATATATATATATATATATATATATATATATATATATATATATATATATATATATATATATATATATATAGTGTGTGTGTTTACTAAAATACCTTAACTTCATAATGTGTTGAAAGTGTGTACGATAATTTTGGGTGAAAAACGATAATTTTAGGGCTCATTTACGATAATCCAGTGGAAATAATCTGGCAACCCTGAAACAGACGCGCCTCAGTTAGTTGGTCTGGAACTGTGAGAGTGAGAGGAAGGGGTTGGCTCTCCCTCTGTAGATAACAGCTTACATTTTCTGTGTTTAATCTAGTCAATAAATTGACGTATCTGTGAGAGAAGAAGAAAATTGTATTGGGTTTTTTTGAAGCCACGGATATATTGATCTCTGCCGGAAGGGGAAAATATGTGATGATTGAGAAAAACAAATATTTTTTTAGATATTTAGCTTCAAATAACATAAAATTCATAATTTGAAGTTTTGAGATGTGAAATACAGAATACTCGAGAGATCTTGAAATTCAGTGCATGAAATATCTGGGGAAAAAAATAATTATTTCAAAGGAAAATAGAATTTTTTTACATGTAGACAATATATCTGTATCATGAGATTGCATATATCCTAGGAGTCAACTGAAGAATTATTATTATTATTATTATTATTATTATTATTATTATAAGCTAAGCTACAGGCCTAGTTGAAAAAGCAAGATGCTATAAGCCCAAGGGCTCCACTCCAACAAGGAGAAATAGGCCAGTGAGGGAAGGAAATAAGACCATAATTAATGAATGTTATGCAATTGAACACATTATTTCTACTTGTTTATAAACACCCAAGAAATGTTATTATGTTCAAAGTAATTGTGTGTAAAATACAAATGCGTTATACTATTGTTATTATTATTAATATTATTATCATCATCATTATTATATTGTTATTATTATCATTATTATTACAAGCTAGGCTACAACCCTATTTGGAAAAGAAAGATGCTATAAGGTCCTGGACTCCAGCAAGAAAAAATAGCCCAGTGAGGACAAGAAACAACGAAATAAATAATCAACAAGAGAAGCAAAAAAAAATCATAATGAAATATTTCAAGAACTGTAACAACATTACATAAGATCTTTCATATATAAACTATATAAACTTTAACAAAACAAGAGAAAGAGAAATAAGATAGTACACCGTGACCGAGTTTGCCCGCAAGCAAGAGAACTACACCGAGTAGCAAGAAAAACGTCCTAATGTCATTGATATCTTCATAATTAAAAGAAATGTATATACACACACATATATTTATATATATAAATATATATATATATATATATATATATATATATATATATATATATATATATATATATATATATGTATATACATATATATATATATATGTATATATATAAATATATATATTTATATATATATATATATATATATATATATATATATATATATATATATATATATATATACATATATATTTATATATAATGTATATAATATATATGTATATATATATTCATATGCATATGTATGTATATATATATATATATATATATATATATATATATATATATATATATATAAAGAGAGAGAGAGAGAGAGAGAGAGAGAGAGAGAGAGAGAGAGAGAGAGAGAGAGAGAGAGAGAGAGAGAGAGATATCTAGCAATATACCTGTGTGTTGTCTGTAACATTAATATGATATACGTTCAGGCTATGACTTGCATTTAAACTATGGATATAGAGATCCTGAGCATTTCAGTACTCGAAATCGCCATGTAAATACAAATTACTTTAATACAGATGCGTTTAGTAATAGATAACTGAAGTAAATCGAAAATACATTTTTTTTTATATTTTAGTCTTAACGAGAATTATCTATATAATTTTCGTTTTTAGAACATCGAGAATGGCAACAAATCTAAATATTATATTTTTCATGAAGTTTTGAAAATCAAACTATTTTTACAAGGGATCTACCTTGTTATATTACGAGTATTATTGTATATTATCCATGGAGAGTGATTTTGCTAAATTCATTATGCGAATACTTGGTAAACCATGAACACTGAGAATGGCATGTAGTGAAAGGTGTTTTAAAGTCCGTATAGTTCAACGTGTTCTGATTGGTTCTGACAAGATGTATTATAAATAGTTAATTCAGTTATATTTAGCATTTTATGAAGCTTTGATTGGCAAATAACCATCATATGGTATATCATTACCATGAAATATTTGGTTTGATCAGTTATATTGAGATATATTGAGCTCTTTGCTGAAAAAGTAAAAGGGTTCTAATAATTATATATTATTAATTATTATTATTATTATTATTATTATTATTATTATTATTATTATTATTATTATTATTATTATCATTATTATTACGGCGAATGATAATATCCGATACTGAGCGGGTGGAAGGGAACTTCAGTTTGATAAGGAACTGGAGAATTACGACAACGCCAAACATTCTTAAATTTATTTCCATCACCAACAAATAACAACATTTCCAACATATCTGTGTTCATAATCATGTTCCTGGGTAAAAGAAAGTAAAACCATAAAGAGCAAGCTGTACATAAATATTGTAAACAAACAAATAAATTCTAAGTTAGAATGGGAAAAGGCATAATTAGCCAAATGGATTGTAAGTGTTCATTCTCTTTGGACAACTTTTCAATAATATACAGAGGCTCATATGAAAATGAAATAAGAATAGCAGAGTCAATTTTTATAAAATCTAAAAAGCCACAACTTAATCAGGAAATTTCTAGTTTTCCTTTGAAGATTGCCTAATTATGCCTTTTCCCATTCTAACTTAGAATTTATTTGTTTGTTTACAATATTTATGCACAGCTTGCTCTTTATTGTTTTACTTCCTTTTACCCAGGAACATGATTATGAACACAGAGATGTTTGAAACGTTGTTATTTGTTGGTGATGGAAATAAATTTAAGAATGTTTGGCATTGTCCTAATTCTCCAGTTCATTATTATTATTATTATTATTGTTATTATTATTATTGTTATTATTATCATTATTATTATTATTATTATTATTATTATTATTATTATTACTTGCTAAGCTACAACCCTAGTTGGAAAAGCAGGATGCTATAAGCCCAGGGGCTCCAACAGGGAAAATAACCCAGTGAGGAAAGGAAAAAGGGATATATAAACGGATTTTGAGCGAAGCGAAAAATCTATTTTTGGTTGAGATGGCCATGTCGTCCTGATGGAAGGTTCGTTCAGTAGCTTCTTAAGGGTATATATGACTACAGTAGATATTCCCAGAGAATTAAACTAAAGGTTTCACAGAATTCTAACTTCTGGCACGAGTACCCATAAGGGTTCCCTTTAGGATATCGTATATCAACAGGAGACGTATGCTTGACACGCCACATAGCTATATGCACCCCACATAGCATTTACGCTTCAAGGGGGAAGTGTGGAAAGTTATTGGAGGAGCAAATACTAAGTTCTCCTCCTCCATTACTGTTACAGTACTCGGCTACATCACAACCAGTGGCCATCTTGGTTGACGTCACCGTTGCACGCCATCCTCATTCCTTCCGGCATTTAGGCCAGCCTTCATGATACAATAAGATTGGGAGGGGCCTGACAAGGCCAGAAAAGAGAACAAGGGTGGATCCATCAGGACGACATGGCCATCTCACCCAAATATAGATTTTTCGCTTCGCTCTAAATCCGTTTTTTGGGCTCAAGCCATGTCGTCCTGATAGAAGTGTAACAGAGAATTAATGTATTGTGGATTTTTCCCTTTTGTAGTGCCTTCGACTTCTAAACAATATTCCTTTGGTCTGATGACCACAGAGACCTGTGACATTTCCGTTACATGACACTTCAGATAATCATATACTATGTTACCGCTTCCTGCCCCCCTGGCATGGAAGTCCTATTTGGATGTAAGGAACATCTTGAAGTTACTTGATAAAGGAGCTCACCTAGTGTCGGAGATACCTGCCGGTCCTAGGGTCAGATAGAAGAAGGTAAGTACAACGTGTTGGAACAAATTACCTTGGTCTAGATGAGTTTGCATCATAAATGAACAATATTATAACATTGTTCATAACGTTATTCAAATAATGAGGTAAAGAAAATTCTCTAACAGTGTTTTTATTTCATGTGTAAGGGCGAATTAAGACGCAAAGGTTAATAAAATTCTATTTTATTTAGTAAAATAAGAATTAGCATGCAATAAGCAAAATTGTAATGGAATGCAATTAGTAACATAGACTTAAGACATCAATAGGAGTCGGTGTGGAATCTGAAAAGGAAAACTTGCCATTACACACATTAGTTCTAGAGGAACTATAGTCTTTCTAGAAAGTCATATATACACTTCATGTTAAAAACATGTGGCACACGTGTTTCTATCTATGTGACTTCACCTTTGTAGATGAACAGTCCTTAGTGTCACAAGGTGGCACTTAACCCTGGATAGGTACGCTCCTCGGACACCCCTTTAAGGGTATACTCGGACGCGAACGACCCCGTCGCCAAAAAAAATTCTTGAAAAATCAGTTTTTGCAGTAACCTCTTTTTTTCTTTTGCCAAAAAAAACTTCAATGAATGCTTAAAACAACTGTAAAGATAAATACTACTCATCTGCAGAAAAACTATTTATTATAAATATTTTAAAAAATTAAGTAGAAAAAAGAAAGACCTGACATAAAAATTCATAAAAAAAAAGTTTATGCATATATACACAAATTCTTTTAGGAATTGATTCTTGAATGTTTAGGACACATCTTGATGTATTTTGGATGAAGTCAGACCCATGGAGGTGAAGATCTGAAATGAGAAAAAAAGGGTAACTTTTTTTGGCCAAAAAAATTTGTCCAAATTTCATGAATTTTTTTGGGTACCCAAATGAAATAGGAAGTGGCTAATTTTTTTAGGGAATAAACATATGTTATCCTAAAATAGAAATATGTTAAAAAATCTTCA
The DNA here is from genome assembly GCF_036898095.1 of Palaemon carinicauda. Lineage (NCBI taxonomy): Eukaryota > Metazoa > Arthropoda > Malacostraca > Decapoda > Palaemonidae > Palaemon > Palaemon carinicauda. Next base: position 118,271,562 of record NC_090729.1, read on the forward strand.
TTATTTTGTAAATTACATTTATATCAGGGGCCATATCTAAAGGTAATTTTTTGAGTACTTAGAAATTTCGTAAAAAAATACATATATTTAATATATAATGTGATATTTATGCAGGTAAAAATATACCAAAATATCACAAATTCTATAGGGAACAAGAATATATATAGATAGGGCAACTTACGCTTCGGATATGTCCACAAAATGGCCGCCAACCACACTGACTCAGACTCCCTAATCTGCCACTTGAAATGAAGGAAGGGTATGTCAATTTCAAGGTGTTATTTACTAATCTAATTATTATTGGATATGCATAAAAATTGTATGGTGGGTTGCTGGATAATTGTCGATTATTTTACGACTATAAAATTAAAATTCTGACCCAAACAAATTTTTTTGAAGGGAAATAAAATCGAAAAAAAAACAAAAATGTGAAACAATATAATATTTTAGCTAAAAAAATTTGATGATATTCAATCCAAAAAGAAGTAAACAAAATTTTCCGACAAATAAACATCTAGAGGAATCATTACTCTGTGATAGTTCCTTAGTATGTAGTAATTTTGAAAGAAATGGGAAAAAACGAAAAAATGGCAATCACCGGAAAATCGAACACATATCTATATATACGCCATATCTGGCTAAAAAAAAGATAGGCATGGGTAGCCAAATCATCTAGAAACACTTTCCAACACTATAAAAATATAAGTTTTGCGACACTACTTGCCAATTCCTTACGGTAACATGACTAAGCAAAAAAATGCAAAACAAATAAAAAGGGGCACTCGCGGAAAAATGGCTAACATTCTAATATACGGCATTTCAGAAAAAAAAAATCAGCCACGTGCTAGGCAAACCATCAAGGCACATTTTCCGACAAATAAACATCTAAATGAATCATTACTCTGTGATAGTTCCTTAGTACGTAGTAATTTTGAAAGAAATGGGAAAAAATGAAAAAATGGCAATCACAGGAAAATCGAACACATACCTATATATACGCCATATCTGGCTAAAAAAAAGATAGGCATGGGTAGCCAGATCATCTAGAAACACTTTCCAACACTATAAAATTATAAGTTTTGCGACACTACTTGCCAATTCCTTACGGTAACATGACTAAGCAAAAAAATGCAAAACAAATAAAAAGGGGCACTAGCGGAAAAATGGCCATTCTAATATACGGCATTTCAAAAAAAAAAAAAAATTTCAGCCACGTGCTAGGCAAACCATCAAGGCACATTTTCCGACAAATAAACATATAAATGAATCATTACTCTGTGATAGTTCCTTAGTACGTAGTAATTTTGAAAGAAATGGGAAAAAATGAAAAAATGGCAATCACAGGAAAATCGAACACATACTTATATATACGCCATATCTGGCTAAAAAAAAATAGGCATGGGTAGCCAGATCATCTAGAAACACTTTCCAACACTATAAAAATATAAGTTTTGCGACACTACTTGCCAATTCCTTACGGTAACATGACTAAGCAAAAAAATGCAAAACAAATAAAAAGGGGCACTCGCGGAAAAATGCCCAACATTCTAATATACGGCATCTCAGATAAAAAAAAAAGACATGCACGTATTAGCCCAACCATCAAGGCACACTTTCTAACACATAAACATGAAAAAAAATCAATAATATACGGCAATTCCTTACTACGTAGTAAATTTTTACAAATATTGAAAAAAAAACAGAAATTGGCAACCGCAGCTAAATACCCAATATACCAATAACTACGTCGTATCTGACAAAAACAAAGTCACGCATGGGTAGCCAGATCATCTAGACACACTTTCCAACACTAAAAAAGCAAAAGTTTTACGACACTACTTGGTAATATCTTACGGAAAAATGACTTGGCAAAAAAATGAAAAAAAATGAAAAAGGGGCACTCGCGGTAAAATGCCCAACATTCTAATATACGGCATCTCGGATAAAAAAAAAGACATGCACGTGTTAGCCCAACCATCAAGGCACACTTTCTAACACATAAACATGAAAAAAAAATTAATAATATACGGCAATTCCTTACTACGTAAAATTTTTTACAAATATTGAAAAAAAACAGAAATTGGCAACCGCAGTTAAATACCCAATATACCAATAATTACGTCGTATATGACAAAAACAAAGTCACGCATGGGTAGCCAGATCATCTAGACACACTTTCCAACACTAAACAAGCAAAAGTTTTACGACACTATTTGGCAATATCTTACGGAAAAATGACTTGGCAAAAAAATGAAAAAAAATGAAAAAGGGGCACTCGCGGTAAAATGGTCCTCGTGGTGATGAACGACATTTTAACTAAAAAAAAAATAATGCACATGGTAGCCAAACAGTCCACCAAGACTTTCCACAACTGATAACCTATACAAGTTGCACCATTCTACGACAATTTCATAATACGTAATAACTTTGATAATTATGCAAATTACCTTAGAAGGGTAAACTCGGTCGCGCTCGACCCCGACGCGTCTCAGAAATCGGGGAAGGAGTACAGCTACAGCAATGCATATCTGGACACTACTAGAGCGTGTAGGGGAGACACCTCCTGCAGGTCGATCACCCACAAATTCAGTCACGGGGGTGAGTCACGTGAGAAAAACCTGTTTTTTTTTGACGCTCGGGGTCGCGTACGACCCACCGTACCTATCCAGGGTTAAAATCACTAAGTTTCGCACTAGGGTCAACACAGGTACCCATGGAGTTAGAGTCCCGAATAACTCATTGTTCTACGCCGCACTAAGCAGCAGGTTTAGTACACTACCTGCTGCTACCACATAACGCTTAAGCTCGTGCACCTGCTTCGCGTAGTGTTTGAAAGACACTCTGGAAGATTTCCAGCCCGTGAAAGAGTGAAGACTTTCGAAGCCCATCGACTGAAAAAATTCAGGGAAGAGGCGACTTTCCTGGGATCATGACCTGCGGGCGTACTGTCAGGATCCGCTCTGCGAATAAAGTAGGTGATCTTTGCCCTTAGTTGTTTGAGTGACAAATCGGACCCCGATGTTTCTCCTTTAAAGAGCTGTCCTCCGCCGAAGTCTGAAGTTCCTCGAAGATAGACCTTTAGACTCTCCACTGGACATAGGGAGACATCTTCCTTCAGGGGGCAGATTCTCCAGGGGCCCCACCTTTTGGCGGGAAGCTCGTTCTTGGTGAGAAACGTTGGGTCAGGAAAGAGGGTAAGCTCACCTGTTTCAGCAAACTATATCTGGCCTTCTTTTCTTGATAAAGCCACAATTTCCCTGACTCGGGCTCCCGAGGCGAGAGCAAAAAGGAAAATCACTTTTTGAGTCAAATCTTTCAGAGGGCAAAACTCATTGTCCAGACTTGAGACAAAGTGGAGCACCTTGTCAAGAGACTAGGAGATGGGTCTCGGTGGAGGTGTAGGTCTGAGTCTAGCACATGCCTTTGGCAGCTTGTTAAAGATGTCATCGGACAGGTCTATCTGGAAGGTATAAAGTAATGGTCTTGTCAAGGCCGATTTGCAGGTGGAAATCGTGTTGGTTGCCAAGCCTTGTCCTTGAAGGTGAATAAAGAAGGACAGACAAAAGTCTATAGAGATTTCTGTAGGATTTTTAGCCTTGACGAAGGACACCCATTTCTTCCAGGATGACTCATATTACCTTCTGGTAGATTTTGTTTTGCATTCCTCTAAGAAGTCAAAACGTTTCTTCGAGATCCCAAACCTCTTCTTTACGGCTAGGGAGAGGAAATCATGAGATGAAGGTCTTGGGTGTTCCTTGATGAAGCGAAGACAATCGACTTCTGAACTTGCTGGGAGAGAACTGGGTCTGGCAGGGGAATTAGCTTGGGTTGTAACTCCAGGATTAGTGGGAACCAGTTACTCTGGGGCCACTTGGGTGCCACTTGGGCTGCTGTTCCTTGGAAGGTTCTCAGCTTGGTGAGGACTTTCAGCAGAAAGTTGGGTGGAGGGAACAGGTAAATCTTGGACCATCTGTTCCAATCCAGGGACATGGCGTCCACCGCTTCTGCTCTGGGGTCCTTGTATGGGGCCACGTAACGAGGAAGTTGCTTGTTGTTGCTCGTCGCGAAGAGGTCGATCTGCAGTTCCGGGACTTGTAGGGAGATGAAGGAGAATGAATCTGCATCTAGGGACCATTCCGACTCTATTGGGGTTGTCCTCGATAGAGCATCCGCCGTCACGTTGCGGAATCCTTGTATGTGAACTGGAAACTCATGCGGAACGTGGCGAGCTTCTGAAAGGTGCCATCTTTTCTTGTCCGCCAAGCGGAAGATGGGCAGCAACACTTGGTTGAGTTGGGGTGATCTTGAGCCCTGGCGGTTGAGACATCTGACCTCAACGGCGCTGTCCAGAGTTGAACGGATGTGGATTGAGGGACATGGAGACAGCCTCTTCAGAGTAAGAAGGACCGGCATGGCCTCCAAGATGTTGATGTGGAACGTCTTGAATGGGGGAGACCATGTTCCTTGAACTTGTCGTTGATGGGAGTGACCCCCCCCCCCCCCATCCCCCTAACGATGCATCTGTGTGGATAACAACCGACGGAGGCGGTGGTTGAAGAGGAACTGATCTTCTCCGGTTCTCTGCCTCCGACCATGGCTTTAAGAGATAGCGAAGCCTGGTTGGCAGAGGTCTCTTGAGATCTCTTCGAGCGATGGGTGCATATCTTCTCCAGACTCCCGATGCATCCTTTAGCTGTGCTCGCAGCACTGGGTCTGTCACTGGAGCGAACTAGAGGGAGCCGAGCACCTGTTCCTGTTGTAGTCTTGAAATCCGTTTGGATTTTAGGAGTCTCTTGACAGATCCCGCTATATCCTCCCTTTTCTTCAGAGGGATGGAAAGACGATATGACTGAAGGTTCCAATGGATTCTTAGCCATTGAAATTTCTGAGCTGGAGAAAGTCGAGACTTTTTGGTGTTGATCTGGAAACCCAGATGTTCCAGGAACTGGGTCACCTTTCTGGAAGCTTGCAAGCGTTCTTCTGAGGATGCTGCCCATACCAGCCAATTGTCCAGGTAAGCCATCACCTGGACGCCTTGTAAGCGTAGCTGTTGGACGATCGTTTCTGCGAGCTTCGTGAAGATCCTTGGGGCTATGTTGAGTCCGAAGGGCATGGCTTTGAAACCGTAACGCCTTCTTTGAAGCCTGAATCCTAGGTATGAGGAGGCCTGGCGATTCATTGGAATCTGCCAGTAGGCGTCCACCAAGTCTATTGAGACTGTGTATGCCTTTTGAGGCAGTAGGGCTCTTATGTGCTGAAGAGTTAGCATCTTGAATTTGTTGTTCACTATGAACTTGTTGAGAAGGGACGAGTCCAGAATGACTCTGAGTTTGTCGGAGTCCTTCTTGGGAACACAGAATAGTCTTCCTTGGAACCTGGTGGACTTTACCCTCTTGATCACCTTCTTGTTCAAGAGTTCTTGGGGGTATTCTTCCAGGACGTGAGTGGAATGTTGGAAGAATTGGTGGAAGATTGGCAGTGGAGTTACCCAGCTGCACCCAAGTCCATTCATGATGATGCTGTGAGCCCTAGGATCGAAGGTCCAATGATCCTGAAAGAGGCGGAGTCTTCCTCCCACCGGAAGCATCTCATGCTTCTGGTTTCCCATGGGTTTACCACCTCGGCCGCCTGCTCCCCTTCCTCCTCTCCCTCTGGATGGACGTTGAGAGGAGTCTTTGCCGGAGCCTCTACCTTTAGGACTAAAGGTAGTCGACTGCCTTTCGTAGGCTGGTGTGAAGACTGGAGACTGAGCCACCACCGGCTGAGGGACCAGCTGAAAGGTCTGTTGGGGCTGAGCCACTAACTGGGGAGCAGCGGGTGCTGGAAACTGTCGTTTAGCCTGCCGCTGCTGGGGTCTGGGCTTATTCAATTTCTTTTTAGGTTGGGGGCCCTAATCCTGAGAAGGTTTCCTCTTCTACGACATGCCCCACTTGTGAAGAAGGTTCCGGTTCTCCGTGGTGGCTCTGTCTACAATCTCTTTCACGAGGTCGTTAAGGGAGAGATCTTTCCCCCAAATGTTGGAGGAACTCTGTTTCCGGGGTTCGCATTTGACGGTTGCATCCACAAACGTGAATTCTCTACAGGCTCTCCGGGCCTTGATGAAGCTGTAAAAGTCCTTCGTTAGGGTGTCGAGATGGGTCTTAGCCAAGACCATGTAGAAGTCTGGGGTCTGAGTGTCCCCGGCCATCGTCTCCAATTGAACTTGGTGAGAAAGGGAGGCAGCCAACCTCTCTTTCGTGTCCAGCTCCCAACACAGAAGGTATAGTAGGGTAAGGAAATATTGGACAGAGGCAATTTTGGACAAGCGAGGCAAAAATTGGACAGATGCAATATCTCTAAAACTATTTATAATTTTCAAAAACTATAATGCTGTTAGAAATTCCCCAACCTTCTACTTTATAAATATTAGTACATTTGGTTTTGAAAAAGTATTAAATACCACTAGAAAAATTGTTGAATATGGGTGTCCAATAATTGCCTCGCCTTCATTTTAGGGCTTCTCAAAAATAATACTAGAAAATTTTTCTAAAAAAGATTAGATGATACTAAAGGAAGGTTTTAAATAAAAAATTAATGAAAAAATCTGGAACATCTAGTGTCCAATTTTGCCTCGCCTCGAAAAATGGTGAGGCAATTTTGGACACTTAAATGAAAAAAACAACTAATTCATAATGTTAAGTTATTAAGTAATACATTTTGTAATTTTCTTATCTTTTATATTATTCTTATATGTACCTATATATTTTCTTAATAATTTTAACCAAAAATGATAGTTATTTGAAAATATTTTTTACCATATACTTCAAGAGAAAAAATATTGATTCGTAAAAAACAGAAAAAGAAAAAGGTTTTATTTTCAAAGAAGATATTAATAAAACCTATTACTAATAAAAAAATATGTACAATACAAAACCTGAAATAAAAGTGAACAATTCAATATATATTATAGCCATATACGTAACAAAATAAATGCCTGATTATGTCTTGTCTATTTACTTCAACTGAATGCTCAAAAAACTGACTCTGTTCTTTTAAAGATGGCACTAACCATTTTCGTTAAGGCCTGGGTTTCATGATTAAAGGACCTTTAATTACATCTGTGATTTGAAAAAGGTATGTATCCGTTTGGTGCTCTGGATACTCCTCTACCCCTGATGCCTGGCGGATGATCTTAGTGGAGTTAGTATGGACCGGCAGGGGTCACTTGCCTTAGTTAGGCATTGCGCATCACAAGTAACTGGCTGTCCTTTGATGACTCTAACCAACAAATCCTCTATGGATTCAATATTTTTTTGAAAAGTGAAAATGAAAGAATGGCCCCCCGTCTCGGGCGTTGCAGGGTGCTAAGAATCTCCCGGTTTATAATTAAAAAAAAAAATTGAAAATTGGCAATTGGAATGTTAGAAACATGAATCAGATTTGGAAGTTACAGCAAGTAGAGAATGAATTTATGAATTACAGTTTGGATATCTTAGCCCTAAGTAAAACACTTTGTAAAAGGATCGGTAAAGAACTCGCACCAAGGCAATACATATCTACAGTATCTACTCAGGAAGAACAGATGGAGTTGGAAGAGAAGGGTAGGAATGACGACACCAAGAGCAGAAAAGTCATTAATGGAATGAAGAGCTGTATATAGCAGATGGTCACTTGTAAAGTTTAAATCAAAGCAGTGCAATATGAGTACTATAGTTAACTATGCACCAACAAATGATTCCCCTGAAGACAGGAAAGATGAAAACTATAAGGAATTGCAGTGTGTAACAGATGAGATCCCAGAGAGAGAGATACGAAAATTGTGATTGGTGACTTCAATGCTGAAGTTGCAAGGAATAATCGAGGTATAGAGAATGTGGTGGGTGTTGAGGGTCTTGGCGAAGTTGCAAGTGAAAATGGGGCAGATTTTATAATTTTTTTGTTCTTTTCCATCACAAGGACATCCACAAATATACATGGGCTTCATCATGTGGCAATTACAAAAATCAAATAGATCACATAGCCACTGATAAAGAGAGAAGGATGACTCTGAGAAGTATAAGAAGCTATAGAGGTGCAAATATTGGTAATGACCACTAGCTCCTCTTGCTACACTGAAATTAAAACCGAATGCACCCAACAGAAATGTAGATAAAATATCTAGGTTTGATACAACTAGCTTCTAGAGGATCAGCAGAGAAATCTTTGTAATTGAATGTAAGAATCGATTTGCAATCTTAGAGACTTTAGGAGACAAATAGCAAACAATTAAAGAATGATACTTTGGAGACAAAGATAGAAGTTGATTGTTGGAAGTTTTTGAGGAAGTAATGAAAATTGCAAGGTAGAGCATGCTAAGCATTCCAGTATTGATAGTGAGGTCAAAAGAAAAGCCAGAAATGACTGGCGAGAATATTTAGACAGGAAAGCAGATGAGTCTGACAAAGCTCTGGATTCAGGGAGTGGCTATGGTATAAGAATTGTACATAGAATTATTACAGAAATCTCTACGGGCGCAAAGCAGAAGAAGCATATACCCATCAAAAAGAGAGATGGGGCTGTTATAACAACAGAAGATGAAGAAAGGCAACGTTGGATGGAACACTTTAGTGGGGTCATGAATAGGAGATATAAAGGGATTAATTTGATTGATATACCTGAAGCTGAGGAATACCTTGATGTGCCCTTCAATGAATTCAGTGTGTTTGAAGTCGAAGCTATCTTTTAAAAAGACTCGAAGAGATGGGATGCCTCTAGTTATGAGGGAATAACTGCTGAGATAATATTGGCCGAAAATGATGTGACTCCCAGATTATTTACAAGATTATTTTGTAGAATGTGGCGTGAAGAGGCAAAGCCTGATGAATGGGAGCTAGGGGTGTTGGTGAAAACGGCATATAGGAGATCTGACTGATTGCAATATTTACAGAGGTATCACACTTACGTCAGTTGTCATGAAAATACTATGTTGTTTATCCTCCTCATGCATTTTGTAATGCATAGAAGAGTTGGTGATGTTGGAAAAGGATTGGACTGGATTGGTAACAGGATATTAGCTGACCTAGAGTATGCTGATGACACTGTCCTTATTAGCAAAAAACCACAGGTCAAGATAAATAGAATAAAGACAGAGATGAGGAGATTGGAACATGCAATGGAAGAGGAAATATCATTGGAAGGAAAAAGGTTTAATAAGGTGGAACCAATAAAATATTCAGGAACTATGATATATACTACAGGGATTAAGATTTTGAGTTCAATGAAAGATTGAAAAAACAAATGAGACAATGGCTAGGTTAAGTAATATCTGGAAATCAAATCGTCTGAAATTACATATAAAAGTCTGGCTATATATCAGTTTAGTGAGATCGGCGTTACTGTGTGGACATGAGTCGTGGTATAACAATGAAACAATATCCAACAGATTTTATAGATTTGAAAACAAAGCCCTCAGAAGAATATTGGGAGTTAAATGGCAGGACAGGATTAGAAATGAAGCTATAAGAGAGATCACTCAAGTGCCATATGTGGATGAGATCATGGTGAGAGGTAGATGGAGATGGTTTAGGCATGCTCTTCGCTCTCTCCAAGAGATTAGTTCACCAAACTTTCAACCAGGCTCCACAAGGCCTAGAAGAGTTGGAAGACCCAGGCCTACATGGCTGAGGACTATGAAGCGCGAATTAGATGTTGAATGGAGAAGCATTGATTTAAAAGCTCAAGATAGAGACGAATGGCAATCTAACCGAGGTCCTTTGCGTCAATAGGCGTAGGAGTAGATGATGATATGTGGTTTCAAGCTATTTAACTCAAAGTGAGTCACTTTGCCTCCCTCTTCCGCTTAAAACCATTTTGTTGCCATACCAATGCAAAATAATGGATGCTCCTTATCTTTATAAATTACCACATACCATTTTCCTACAACTGAGGCTTCTTTATATGGAGGTGAAACGCTCTCCCAAAATTAATTAAATTCCTTTTGATTCGCTATCAGGACTATCCAGGTAGTTTGAATAATCACTATAAATTACCTTGGTCAATTTAGATTTTTTTATATTCACTTTAGCGTTTGCACACATTTTTCTTAGAAATCGAGAAATATTTGGTTGCTTTTTATTACCATTATTTGTTTTGTTTTTATTTCTCTTAATGCCTTTCTTTATGGTTTTCCCTTTATTGATCTTCATTTCATCTCTTTTTCTTAAATCTTTGATTGCATCCCTTTCTGTTACTATTTGAGCAAATGACTTTCTTATTCTTGTTTTGTTTTTATCATTCTTGGTTGCTTTTTCTGTAAGATTATCTTTTGTAGGTAAAAGTGTCTCTTTGATGGCTCGTTCGTAATATGAGGTAAAAATAATAAGAACAAACTGTATATGTACAACTTAGGACGAATATTGTTTATGGGATCAGCTTTGTCTGTCGTTGATATCTCTCACTATCATGCTGTTTACTCTAATGTTGCTGCATTGAACATTATATCAAAAAGGCAACACGCCAGCTGCATCTTTTCTATTACAGTTATCAACATGGAAATTAGCAGAAAAGGGAAAACATATTTTCCCTAATACCTGAAATTTTCATTTGGATTTGTGAATTATTCTAGGAACAATGTATAAACAAGAAAGATTTCTTTTTTCATTATTTGTAGAATTTGGGGTGACACCCCTCTCGAGGATGTCACCATGATTTGGTCGATCTTTTTGAAGGTTCCACCCCTGAGTGTCAACACCTTTGAGTGTGTCCCCAGTAATAAATAACTTTTTGAAAATCATATCATATCCCTTAAGCTAGAAAAACAAACTTTTGGAGATGTAACTCTCAGGGTGTCACCCCCTTTTAGGGTGTCACCCTGAGCAGACACTCCCTCCCCCCATACTGCACTCCAAATGTCTTATTTTATATGCTTATGATAACATATATGTAGATTTACACATAAAAGTATATTTGCGTGCTCGAATACAAAGTTTAATTTATATATTCATAAAGTAAGGCAAAATTGTACAGTTTTCAAAGCTATGGTGAGGCAAAATTGGACAGGCAACTTTCTCACTTTTCTCTTGGCGAGGCAAAATTGGACAATCTTGGATTACGGACACAAAAATTTATGTAAGTCCATAATTTTTTCATAGTATATTTATATTGATAGTGACCACAAATTGTCATGATTTGGAAATTGAGCGTTGCTGCTTAACGGATATACAGACGTGTCCATAATTGCCTCGCTGTCCAAAATTGCCTCGCCTCTAAGATATTTTTTCATTGATGAGATATAGGAATTTCTAATTCTCTGATGATTATGAGACAAACTATTTTTATAGATGAGACCTCCCTCTTTTAAAAACATGTTTGATTTTTGGTCATAAATTATTAATACAGATTTTGTACAAAGGTTTCTAAAAAAGTGTCCAAAAATGCCTCGCCTTACTATATTCGGAGAGCTTGGGGAGGTTCTCATTGAACTGCCGTCCTGCGACCTCAGCTTCCAACTTTCCTATGGAGAAAGTTAACTGGATGTCTTTCCAGTTCTTGTCGTCGGGAGGGGGGGCAAGGGAGAGGGGCCTACATTCCTCCAATGTAGGGCAGGGTTTCCCTTCCTCCACCGCCCTCAACACTGCCAACATTGATTTTTCGGCGAAGGGAAAGACCATGGTGGCAGGAGCAAGAAAGGATGGGTGTTTCTTGCTTAGGGCCGGCACCTTGGAGTTGGTGTAGCCCTTACTCTTAAGGCAGCCGGTCAGAAAAGCTTGAGCCTTTGCATGGTCAAAGACGATGACCTCTTTAGGCTCTGTTTACTCCTTGGAAACTGGCTCGGACTTGAGATGGATGTAACAGTCTGGGTATGCTTCGAAACTAGGCCAAAACTCCACCTCTTCAAGGGGGATGGGGCCTAGCTTATCATTGACGAAGATTCGTCCACTCATGATTGCCATGTGTTCTGCATGCCTCCATGGGTTGGTCACTGAGCAAGTCAGTTTCGACAGACGGAGGATCTCCCTCTCAAGGTCTTCGTTTCTCTTACGAAACCTTTCGTCCAGGAGTGCCACCAAGGCCTGGAGGCTATCCTGGTTGTCCACTACCACCGGCGCGGGAGTGGAAGAAGTAGAGGGGACGGGTACTGAAAGAGCAACAGAAGTAACAGAGGGGGCGCTGGTGCCTTCGCCCTCAGAGTAAGGAACTTCTGCCTGCTCCTCCTCTTCTCGATCCTCGGCCATCAGGGTCCTTTCTGTGGTGTCCGACACTTCCGACATTCGCTCCACCTCGTCAAGATGGAAGTCTTGCAATGCGTCCGATACCTCCTGTTCAACCGTCAGCTGGACACAGGGGATATCAGGCTTGGGGATAACAGCCTCCGCAGATGCCTTTAGAAAGAGCAAAGCTCTCATCTTCTTGTTTGGGAGATAGGGCCCCGTGGCGTTCTTCTAGAAACCACACACCCATTTGCGTAGTTTCTCTCGGGCGATGTCCCGGGCCTCCACTGAGGGGGGGGGGGTCCTCGAACACCTCATGGAGCAGGTCTTTGCAGACAGTGCAAACCTGTGGGTCCCAATACCGTAGAGTCCCTTGGGCAACGGAACAGCTGGCGTGGGTTCGGCATGAAAGGTGGCCATAGAAGTCCGGGCGCCGAACGCTGCAGAAGGCGCTCTCACACCGGATGTACTCCTCCTGTAAAAGAAAGGGGCACATGAGTCTACAGAAATCTTTTACATTGACTTAGAATAATCTTAGATTAGTCTTGAAGTTATTTAAACTTACAATATAAGATTCCTTTCCAAGTGTAAGCTTAAGATAGGTAAGCTGGAAATGAAGCAGAAAAGACACATACTTGTGTATCCCGCCCAGCCAATTGCCGTGACCCCACACCATAACTAATTCTAGGGGCTCTGTAAGAGCCTCAAGAGGTGGAAGGAATCATCCACATTGGATAAAGCATAGCTTAGACTTCCTCCAGGGTATTAGTCATGGTGAGAGGGGAAGCTGAGTTCATTCAGCACAGAAGAAAGGGGGAGAAATGATTATTCCCAATTCAGAGAGGTATCGGCAAGGGACTGTGCATGGAAGCACAGAGTATGCTAGAAGAATTTACTGTACAACTATACACCATAGTTTTTTGCCTAGGGTATGTACTATTCCATAGATGTACTGGCTATTGTATATAGCTATACAATAGACACCGCCGACAGAAGACCGGCAGGGAAGAGGTGACAGTCAACTGAAGTAGTAAGATTAGGTGACTCCGGCAGCGTGACGGCCTGCCGGAAGCACGCCGGGCGCCGGCAAATCTACCTCGAGGGGGAACCCCTCCCTGTCATCAGTCTCTGTGGCAGAGAGAGGGCGAAACCTCAGGATGATGGCAGATTGCCGGCAAGTCGGCAGTTGGCAAGCAACCGGTGAAGGTATTCCAACACTGACGTCAATCAATGAGACAGAGAGGATACCGGGTTACGCTGACGGCTGTTGCCGGCAGGGTCGTGATGGCAGTGGACTGGCACTGATCAGAGAGAGAGAAAGGATAGTAGAAAGAGAGAAGGGCAGTAGCTCACTACCCAAACCTCGTCTTCTTCCGGAAAGAGTGTTCAAATGAAAGGGGGAGGATGGCAACCTTTCATCCAGCCGCAACGGAGCCCGCAGAACACTCTAAGATAGTGAGGTCTTCCGCCGGCAGGGGATATCAGGCTTGGGGATAACAGCCTCCGCAGCGCAGCTGCCTTTAGAAAGAGCAAAGCTCTCATTTTCTTGTTTGGGAGATAGGGCCCCGTGGCGTTCTTCTGGAAAACACACACCCATTTGCGTAGTTTCTCTCGGGTGATATCCCTGACCTCCACTGGGGGGGGGGGGGGGGGGGCCCTCGAACGCCTCATGGAGCAGGTGTTTGCAGACAGTGCAAACCTGTGGGTCCCAATACCGTAGAGTCCCTTGGGCAACGGAACAGCTGGCATGGGTTCGGCATGCCAGGTGGCCATAGAAGTCCGGGCGCCGAACGCTGCAGAAGGCGCTCTCACACCGGATGTACTCCTCCTGTAAAAGAAAGGGGCACATGAGTCTAGAGAAGTCTTTTACATTGACTTAGAGTAATCTTAGATTAGTCTCAAAGTTATTTAAACTTACAATATAAGATTCCTTTCCAAGTGTAGGCTTAAGATAGGTAAGCTGGAAATGAAGCAGAAAAGACACATACTTGTGTATCCCGCCCAGCCAATTGCCGTGACCCCACACCATAACTAATTCTAGGGGCTCTGTAAGAGCCTTAAGAGGTGGAAGGAATCATCCACATTGGATAAAGCATAGCTTAGACTTCCTCCAGGGTATTAGTCATGGTGAGAGGGGGAGCTGAGTTCATTCAGCATAAAAGAAAGGGGGAGAAATAATTATTCCCAATTCGGATAGGTATCGGCAAGGGACTGTGCATGGAAGCACAGAGTATGCTAGAAGAATTTACTGTACAACTATACACCATAGTTTTTTGCCTAGGGTATTTACTATTCCATAGATGTACTGGCGACACAAGACCGGCAGGGAAGAGGTGACAGTCAACTGAATTAGTAAGATTAGGTGACGCCGGCAGCGTGACGGCCTGCCGGAAGCACGCCGGGCGCCGGCAAATCTCCCTCGAGGGGGAATCCCTCCCTGTCATCAGTCTCTGTAGCAGAGAGAGGGCCAAACCTCAGGATGATGGCAGATTGCCGGCAAGTCGGCAGTTGGCAAGCAACCGGTGAAGGTATTCCAACACTGACGTCAATCAATGAGACAGAGAGGATACCGGGTTACGCTGACGGCTGTTGCCGGCAGGGTCGTGATGGCAGTGGACTGGCACTGATCAGAGAGAGAGAAAGGATAGAAGAAAGAGAGAAGGGCAGTAGCTCACTACCCAAACCTCGTCTTCTTCCGGAAAGAGTGTTCAAATGAAAGGGGGAGGGTGGCAACCTTTCATCCAGCTGCAATGGAGCCCGCAGAACACTCTAAGATAGTGAGGTCTTCCGCCGGCAGGGGATATCAGGCTTGGGGATAACAGCCTCCGCAGATGCCTTTAGAAAGAGCAAAGCTCTAATCTTCTTGTTTGGGAGATAGGGCCCCGTGGCGTTCTTCTGGAAAACACACACCCATTTGCGTAGTTTCTCTCGGGTGATATCCCTGGCCTCCACTGGGGGGGGGGGGGGGGCCTCGAACGCCTCATGAAGCAGGTCTTTGCAGACAGTGCAAACCTGTGGGTCCCAATACCGTAGAGTCCCTTGGGCAACGGAACAGCTGGCGTGGGTTCGGCATGCTAGGTGGCAATAGAAGTCCGGGCGCCGAACGCTGCAGAAGGCGCTCTCACACCGGATGTACTCCTCCTGTAAAAGAAAGGGGCACATGAGTCTACAGAAATCTTTTACATTGACTTAGAGTAATCTTAGATTAGTCTTAAAGTTATTTAAACTTACAATATAAGATTCCTTTCCAAGTGTAAGCTTAAGATAGGTAAGCTGGAAATGAATTAGAAAAGACACATACTTGTGTATCCCGCCCAGCCAATTGCCGTGACCCTACACCATAACTAATTCTAGGGGCTCTATAAGAGCCTTAAGAGGGAGAAGGAATCATCCACATTGGATAAAGCATAGCTTAGACTTCCTCCAGGGTATTAGTCATGGTGAGAGGGGGAGCTGAGTTCATTCAGCATAAAAGAAAGGGGGAGAAATAATTATTCCCAATTCAGAGAGGTATCGGCAAGGGACTGTGTATGGATGCACAGAGTATGCTAGAGGAATTTACTGTACAACTATACACCATAGTTTTTTGCCTAGGGAATGTACTATTCCAGAGATGTACTGGCGACACAAGACCGGCAGGGAAGAGGTGACAGTCAACTGAAGTAGTAAGATTAGGTGACTCCGGCAGCGTGACGGCCAGCCGGAAGCACGCCGGGCGCTGGCAAATCTCCCTCGAGGGGGAACCCCTCCCTGTCCTCAGTCTCTGTGGCAGAGAGAGGGCGAAACCTCAGGATGATGGCAGATTGCCGGCAAGTCGGCAGTTGGCAAGCAACCGGTGAAGGTATTCCAATACTGACGTCATTCAATGAGACAGAGAGGATACCGGGTTACGCTGATGGCTGTTGCCGGCAGGGTCGTGATGGCAGTGGACTGGCACTGATCAGAGAGAGAGAAAGGATAGAAGAAAGAGAGACGGGCACTAGCTCACTACCCAAACCTCGTCTTCTTTCGGAAAGAGTGTTCAAATGAAAGGGGGAGGGTGGCAACCTTTCATCCAGCCGCAACGCAGCCCGCAGAACACTCTAAGATAGTGAGGTCTTCCCCCGGCAGATCGACCTATCGTATGCTATCCCGTAGTTCGACTATATGCGGGAAGCCTAACAGTTTGAACCAACCAACGAAAGGACCGAGCCGACCCACAACCCACCGGCATACGGAGTTGTTGGACAGCAGACAGAGGTGGGATGGCTAGGCCAACACTGAAGGACAGAGGGGGGAGGGGCGAGGGTCCTGAGGGGGAGTGTAGGGAAAGGCGTAAGCCCTCACCGACACTCCAGGGGGCGTGATGTCTGTTTCAGTACCAGCACTATCCTAGGTGTAGAAAGAATTCATTCTCCAGCCTAGGGTAGGTTAGTACAGTGAAGGTACAGCACTAATGTACTGTCCTAAACTATAAAGAAACAGAATCCCCTGGCCTGCCTAACCTAGGCTAGGGAAACAAGTCCCCAGACCAGGGAAGGCAGGTGTAGGACAAGTCGCTAGACCACAGGGAGGAAGGGTTGTAACCCTACCAGGTGTGGACTAGGGGGAAGGGCAGAGCCCCCACCTTCGCCGACCAGCAGAGACCAAAAGGAGAGTTCATTCACCTAATGGGGTAGCTGGGGGGCGAACGACTGGTACTCTGAGGTTCTGTCCCAAACTCAAAGCTCATGTACTATGGCTAGGAGTGGGGAAAGAAAATCCTAACCTAACCTCACTCGAATACGATTCGGGGTAAGGAGGGCTAGGATGTAGCCTAGGCTACCTCAGATGGAGGAGATTACCTTGGATAAGGTAACTGAGGAGGTGAGAAAGTATACAAAAGCCCTAGCGTTAGGTTAAGGGGCAAGATCATCGAAACCCCTTGTATACTTCTCAGAAGGCGAAAAAACATGTGCGATCTCTAAATCTTATATGTAAAAATGCCTAACATCTTCATTTCTAGAATTGACACTAGGAACACTTATATCATGCATGAAAGTAAACAAAAACGCCTAGGCTATCGAGCCTAGGGGCTAGGCTTGCAATCTAGCAATGAATTCGGCTACCTATACGCGCCGAAAATGAATACTATCGGCATAATATAACTAATTCCTAGCAATGAAGACTAAATAACTAATGCTGATAATTAGTTATAAGACCGGGAAGGTTGTTCTGGCTAACTAAATAAAGCATGCAAAGTGAACAACAGCATCAGCGACATGACACCTCTGGTCAAGGCAACAGCTCCGCCACAAAACACGGTAATTTACGATAAAAAGACGTTACTTTACGGCCAGAGCTGATTTATACAATACAAGAATATGGTACTCAACTTTCGAGAAGGCGAGGTATGAGATTGCGACATGATGAATTACTTAGCGAAATACTAGGAAAAAGCACCTGGTCATAAACGCTACGCAAGAAGGAATGAGGATGGCGCGCAACGGTGACGTCAACCAAGATGGCGGCCAACATGGCGGCCGATTATGACATCGCCGAGTACCGTAACAGTAACGGAGGAGGAGAACTTAGTAACGGCTCTTCCAATAACTTGGCACACTTCCCCCTCGAAGCGTAAACGCTATGTGGGGTGCAGATAGCTATGTGGCAAGCCAAGTATACATCCCCTGTTAATATACAATATCCTACAGGGA
>NC_090729.1:118296903-118306903 GCF_036898095.1 Palaemon carinicauda
AAGGGAGGTCAAAATCAGGAGCTCTCAAGACAGGGTAATTAATTAATAATCTTTTTAAATTATCAAAAACCTTTTGTGTTTCATCCGTCCAGACAAATGCTACCTTCTTTCTCAAGAGATTTGTCAACTGATCTACTATATCCGAAAAATTCCTAACAAACCTTCGGTAGTACCCACTCAAACCAAGGAATCTTCTGACATCCCTCCTACATTTAGGGACTACCATGTTTTCAATACTTTCGATATTGGCCTGCTTAGGAGCAACTTTACCATTACCAACCTCATGACCCAAATATACCACCTTCGCCTTTGCGAAATCACTTTTCGTCAAATTAATTACCAAACTGGCCTTTTTCAACACCTCAAATAGTGCCCTAATAAGTTTTAAATGGGTGTCCCAATCATCGCTATGAATAACAATATCATCAATATACACAACACATCCTTCTAAACCATGGACTAAAGTATTCATTAACCTCTGAAATGTGGCAGCCGCGTTCTTCATACCAAACGACATAAGTTTACATTGAAACAGTCCCTGTAGTGTTACAAAGGCTGACAGGGCCCTTGCCCGCTTTGAAAGAGGAACTTGCCAATAACCTTTCAACAAATTGAATTTGCTAATGTATTTGGCCTTACCCATTCGATCAATACAATCCTCAATTCGAGGTAATGGATAACAATCAGATTTAGATAACTCATTCATCTTACAGTAATCAAAACATAACCTGAAATCACCGTCGGATTTCTTTACCAATACAACCGGTGATGACCACGGACTTTGACTAGGTTCAATTAGGTCATGTTTTAACATATAATCCACTTCCTTCGCTACAACCTCATTTTTGAAGGGATTCAACCTGTAAGGAGATCGTTTCACAGGAGTGGCGCTACCTACATCTACATCATGTTCAAGGACCGAAGTCCTACCCGGTACTTCCGAAAATAATTCCTTAAAATTAGATACTAATTTTTTCAAAGACCTTTGTTCTTCCTTACCTAAATGTGAAATTACTCCCGAAAAATTTTCCAAAGACTTTCTATTATCCGACCGCCATTCACATCCATTAAAACAATTATCATCAATACCCTCCCCCTCTGAAAAAGAAAAATGGTTATTGTTCTCAGAATCTACCGTATTCCCAAATGGTTGCTACGGGAATGATTTTCTCCTGTTCCATATAAGCCTTCAACATATTTATATGACACAGTTGAAAAGGTTCTCTTCTTTGGGTCGTCTCCACTAAATAGTTAACTTCACTTATTTTTTTTAAAATTTTCCAAGGACCTGAAAAAGAATATTTCAATGGATTCCCTGGGAAGGTTAATAAAACAAACACTTTATCGCCTACCGCAAAGTCGCGTGCCTTGGACCTTTTATCAAAAAGGAACTTCATTCTTTTTTGGCTACACGATAAATTTTCACCCACAAATTTCCAAGCCTTGGTTAATTTATCGCCTAGATTAGACACATAATCCAATAGATTAACCTCAGGGACGTCTGCCTCCCAAGACTCACTAACCACATCGAAAGGCCCTCAAACACAATGACCAAACGCAAGGTTGAAAGGCGAAAAACCCAAAGACTAACTTGGGACAGAACAAAAGGCGAACAACAAATAAGACAATTCCTCATCCCATTCAGAACCATTAATTAAACAATATTTTTTTACCATAGATTTAAGGGTTTGATGAAATCTCTCCAGAACTCCCTGACTTTCGGGGTGATATGCAGAAGATGTCACATGTTTTATATTCAACTCTGCCATTTTATCTTTGAAATGCCTAATCATGAAATTAGATCCACATTCTGATTGAATTACTTTAGGCATCCCAAACCTGGTAAAAAAGTCAATTAGTACGTCAACAATTTTAATGCTTTTTATGGTACGTAGTGGTATTGCCTCGGGATATCGAGAAATCCTATCCATTATTGTCAAAATATACTCATTACCACTTCGCGTCTTTGGTAATGATCCAACCACATCAATAATGACTTCCTTAAAAGGTTCGGAAACTACGGAAATAGGACATAGAGGTGATTTTGGAATCCGCTGATTGGGTTTACCGACCCTCTGACACACATCACAACTATTGACAAACTTCTTTACATCTGCCTTCAACTTCGGCCAATAATAATTCCCTAACAATTTGCAGGAAGTTTTATGAATTCCAAAATGGCCGGCCAAACCACTTTCGTGCGCCAATGACATTAACTCCTTCCTGTAACAAAAGGGAACCATTATCTGTTTTACAATTTCATGATCAACATTATCCACCCGAATAGGCCTACTCAACCTATATAAAATATTATTAATTATCTTAAATTTGGGACCAGTCATATGAGACACCTCCCCTGACTCGATAGGGAGTTCCCGAAACTCCTTTTTCTGGCCCTTGATTAGCTCTTCAGTAGTCCAATTTAACTTGTCCGTTAACATTCCAAGATCTACAGATAGGGTATCACTACGATCTAAACTACATAAATCTACATCAATTGTTGACTCTGCAGCGTCAATAATTCTAGCACTAGAACAAGTTACTGCTGCTACTTCACTATCAGGGTTTATCAATATGGGACAAGTATTATTCTTCATAGCCACATCATTCCCTATCACCACATCAACCTCCTTAACCGGGAATTTATCTACTATGGCCAATTTCCAATTCCCTGCAAAGGAAGGGCAGATTAAATTAAAATTTTCAATGGCATACGATTTTACCGTATCAGGAAAACCAGCCAATAACACAAATTCCCGACTTTTTGGTACAAAATTACAAGGTAATGCCTCCCTTAAGATCAAAGACTGTGCTGCACCCGTATCACGCAAAATACGCACTCGTCTTTTCTCGGACAATTGGCGAAGGAGACACTACCGAAGGACAAATATCTGTCAAAACAACCAGGTAGTCATTGGTCAGCGGACCCTGTCGGGATATTTTCTCCCTCTCTCTTTTCCACACCCGTCACTGGCCTACTATTAGCATCTTGCGCTCTTTTAAAAGCATAACACATACTCTTTACGTGCCCCTTCTTATTGCAAAAGAAGCACATCAATGTACTCAATTTCTCTGGATTATATATATTTGGCCTATTACCTCTGTTAGGAGAAAAATTATTATTAGCATTACCCTGATTATTATTACTTCCATGATTATTTCTGTTAAACACCTTAGCATTATTATTCGGATTAGCATTATTATTCCTACCCATCTTAACCCAACTAGACTTCACATTTGTCGTTACTCCCCCTAACTCACTCTTATGAGACAAGCAATATTCGTCACTAGCGATGGCTACCTCCTGAACGGTCTTGAGTTTTAACTCTTCGAGGTGTACCTTCAGTTTATCCGGGACACACCTCTTAAACTCCTCCACCAACATTAACTCCTTCAATTTCTCAAAATCTCCCACCTCCTTGGACTTGAACCAATCGCTAGCATACAGTTCCTTCGCCCTGGCAAATTAAACAAAAGTTTGTTCCCTACATTTTTCTAAGTTCCGGAAGCGTTGCCTATAAGCTTCAGGGACTAACTCATAGGCCTTCAAGACAGTAGCCTTTACACTCTCATAATCTGCCGATAGATCCTCCTCCAGCATTACATATACCCTCTGAGCTCTTCCAACCAATTTACTTTGTATAAGAGTGGTCCAATACTCTAGGGGCCACTCCAACCTTGCAGCAATCCTCTCAAATGATACAAAGAATTTTGCTACCTTATTCTCTTCAAATTTAGGTACAAATTCGAGAGATTGCGATAAATTAATAGCAAGAGTTACTAACCTATTTGGGGAATGGGCGGGGGAAAAAGAACCTGGGTTTCTCATGGCAATCTCATGCTGCCTTTCCTTTTCTCTTTCCACTGCCTTAAACTTTTTCATTTCAAATTCCATTTGTCTCAGGGCAATCTGCCTATTCATAATTTCTATAGACACTACTTCATCAGGTTTCACCTCTTGTTCCCCACCTGTCTTTACAGTTTTAACATAATCATAAATGTGCGATAGCAATACACCCTTTCTTATGGACACATCATATTCCAATTCAAAATGTTCTGCTACAATTTCCAAGTCTTCCCTATTTAGCTCTGCCAACCTCTCTTGCCACCCCTCTCCTCTAAGGAGTTCTAATACGTTAACAACCATGATGACCACTTAATCACACAAAATACTAAATTTACATAAAACAACACCGAGGAGGTGAAAATACACTGCCTGAAAAAAAAATTACCCCAAGAATTAACTTTGCACAAACACAGGTGAATACTCAGGAACGAAAGATCCTGTCACGGTCGCCACTTGTGAGGGCTGGCTTTGACCACCACACAAAACACTACACGTATCAAATAGTATTCACCATCATACAGTACTAAGTCCATGAAAGGTGGAATAGTATCCAAACATCAATACAAGTGGAAAGTCAACTGAAGGGGACAAAGAAAATACCACAAAAATCTGCTTAACTTCAATACATAATATCTAGACAGAAATAACACCTGAACCACAATAATACAATAATAAATGATACACACTCAATCTTAACTCCCTGCAAAAGAAAACAATGATACAATTAAGGAAAGCTCATCAACACATGCATACTAAATGGAGAGAAGGTCCAGAAAGGAGAAGGCCAACGAAAAGTAAGAACATCCTAACAAATACAAACTAAATATCCCTAGCAAATTGACGATGTCTGGTTTGATTGAAAGGCTTTCACAAGCTCCACTAATGACGTCAGCTGATTATCACAGGTCGTGATCACGATAATCAAACAGGTATAATTATTATTACCTTGGGACAGAGAGGTCCCCCTGGCTTTTACTGAACCAAGGGCAGTACACAAGAGGCAGGATAAATGGTCCCTGCTGCAGAGAAAGGATATCCAGAAAAGCTAAACAGCTTCACAAATTAGCTCTGCAATGGTGAGGAATAGATATAGTTCCAACAGCAAATGTCGTGCCCCTCAAGATTAGAGGCTCAGAAACACACTAAGGAACCCTCCTCCCACAAGCCCGTTCAAACCTCCGTTCACAGGAGCGCAGCCACGAAACCCACACCACTTGAAAATATAAAACAGCCGTTAGTCCATTATAAACACTAACATAACCACCAGTGAAAAGACAAACTATTAAAGAAAGAACAGAATAAGTCCATACTTAACCTTATAACAATACGTCTATACTTAATCTTATACATCTAAAAACCTAAATAATTTAGAAATATATAACAACTATGTTACACCTCCTCCCCTAACAAAAAAAAAAAAAAATCCTAATTTTTTTCCCCTTATAATGCGATTTAAATTAAAACATACAGGTCATTACTTATTGAAATATTAAATCAAAACTCAAAAATAATTATTAAACAAACTGCAAAAACATGACATACAAAAGGAAAGAGGGTGGCAAGTACTAAGGTTTGCAGCTCACAAGGATAACAATATATTACAATATATAACAAATACTAACAACCTCTTAAACTTAAGACTAATCACAGGAAAACTTTCCAAAACCAGAAAGCCAAAACATCACCATTCGATAAATAGATACCCAACCAAAAAAATTCACATCACTCATACTGTTAATAAACTTGATAAAGAGTCATTGCACTAACAACTGGATTCTGTATATATAGACCAAAGGCTATAACCTTTTCCACACTCAATACACTGTTCATTTTCAGGGATACACATCACTCACTATCAATAAATGTTGATCATAAAAACCACTGTCTATTTCAGTGTTATATATCACACTTATCACCATAGTTTCCAATACATACACACACACAAGACTCCCCTGCGCAAACAAACAAACAAAATCGATAAAGCGTAATTATTAGCCTGAAAATACAGAATAACCAGTTTAGTGCCTATCTCCTTTTCTTAATTTATTATAAACCTTATCGTACCTGACACCTCAAAACCTTAGACCACCTAAGTGATGCGGTGCCCTAAGAACGACACTTCGTTGGCGCCAAAGGTACACTTGTCGTACCGGACTACAAGGCCGTTTTGTTGCAGGCGGTCGAGCACGATGCGCAGGTGACGGAGGTGTTCCTCTTTTGAGGAGGAGAACACAAGTATCTCGTCCACATACCATACACAGAAAGGGAGGTCCCTAAGATGCCATCCATGAGACGTTGAAACGTGGCCCCTGCATTACGAAGGCCAAAACAGGAGTAATTGATGGTGTATGTACCAAACGGAGTGGTGATGGCAGTCTTGGGGATGTCTTCTGGGTTCATAGGCACCTGATAATACCCCTTCAGGAGGTTGAGCATAGAGAAAACCTTCGCTTTGAGCAGGTAGGAGGTCACGTACGTCGGCAATGTTTGGGAGGGGGTAGTGATCCGGTTCTGTTTGCATGTTCAGGTGCCTGTAATCCCCGCATGGACGGTGGGAGCCGTGTTTCTTCAGAACGATGTGTAAGGGTGACGACCAGGGGCTGGAGGCCTTTTGGCAAAGGCCCATTTCCTCCATTTCAGCAATCGTCTAGTTGGCGGCTGCCAATTGTTTCAGTGCCAGATGTCTGAATTTTGCAAACCCTGGGGGTCCCGTCGTCTTGATATGGTGATAAATACCGTACTTGGCTGGAACCGTGGGCGTTTGGTGAAGTTCTGGACGGAAAACTTCCATATACGACGTGAGGAGGTGGGTGTAAGCATCCGTGGGTGCGCTAATGTGGAGAGCGAGGTTAGAAGGGTCGGGCTGACAAGTACGAGTCTGCGTTGACTAATCGTCGGTGGGCGACATCGACCAGAAGGTGGAAATGAGAGAGGAAATCCGCACTGAAGATTGGCAATGTGACGTCAGCAACGAGAAACTTCCAATTGAATTTACCGTTTCCGAACGATAATGTGAGGTTCACGTAACCATAGGTGGGTATCGCAGATCTGTTGGCAGCTACCAAGCGGACGTCGGCAGATGCAGACAGACTACGTCGTGTCCTGAAGAGTTTCCTTGGCAAAAGAGAATGACAAGCACCCGTGTCTACCAAAAATCGCACGCCCGTTCCTGCATCATGTAAAAAGAAAAGATTAGAAACACGGGAGGCCACCACCACGAGCGATGGCCTACTTACACGTTTTTTGGCCACTGACAATCCTCGGCACATTTCTTGCCCCGAATCTGAAGTGGTAGTGGCAAAACTGCGGCAGATGGGAGGTAGTAAGTGGTTGTAGAAGTCGTTTGTTGGGGCGTGAGCGATTGGTGGGTGGTGGGCGGCTTTGTCGCTGCTTCGGCACGTCTCGGGGTAGGTTTGTATGTCCTATGGCATTCATGTCAGCTTCGGTTGACGTTGGATAGGCATCCTCTTCATCAGGGGTGGAGGCGTTGATGGAGGTCTTGAAGTGGCTGTCCATAAGGGCGTCGGCTTTGCTCATCAAGTCCTTTATGGGTAAACTATCGACATAGGGTATGGCAGCGCGTATACAGTAGGTCCGGGTAAACGGCGTATCCAAAGGGCACGAAGTAGGTTCACCTCACGAGGAGAGCCGTTTGCGGCAGGTTGAAGGCGAGCGATACTGGTCATTTCCTTGAGGGCAAGCGAAGCCCTTTGGTCCCCCAACGGTTGTTGCGAGAGCTGAAAAAGCTTTGATATACGGGCGGCTGGCGACGGTGAATACTGCAGCAGAAGGTATGTTTTGAGGGCATCATACGCTATTGGGGTGTCTCCTTGTTCACAAAGCCAGTCAGATATTTCCGGGAAGGTGTCCTCGGGTATCACCGCGAGAACATAATCTGCTTTGGTGGTTGAGCGAGTCACGCCCTTGATGCGAAACTGGACTTCTGTGCGCTGAAACCAAACAAACGCCTCTCCGGTGGGGAACGATGAAAGTTTCAATGGGGCCGCCGCAGCGCCAACTTCTGAAGAGTCCGCCATAGTACCAACGATGGAGGGGCGAGGGGGGTGGGGGTGGAAGGCAGTGGGAGTGAATCGACTTCCGGGGTCACAAATGTGACGGGCAGAGAGAAGGTTGTGAACTCAAAGGCAGTATGAAAGCAACTGAGTTAATTTATTATAGAATACTCTCCTTTATATACAAAACCTCAAGGCAACAGGAAATTTCATGTTTGAAAAACAGACAATGTTACATAGGAGAAACGCAGACATGTTTATTCTGGTTCTTTTTAGTGCGAGGGAAGAGCGAAAATACAAGCATAATATATACAAAATGAATTATATACGATCGTGTGACACACGGTTGGTACAGTAAGAAAACGTTATTGACATTGGCAGGGCATATAATGAGAATGAGACAAAATGGGTCCCTAGAGATTACAAAAGAAGCAGGAGAAGGAAGAGAAGATGATGGATTGACGAGCTAAAGATGTTTGTAAGCGTAAACTGATACAGAACGACCATAAACAGATGGAAGTGGAATGACATGTCTGAGGCCTTTGTTCTGCAGTGGACTAGTAATGGCTGATGATGATGATTGTGTAAGCGCATGTTTATTATATTTCGAATTAGGTCTATGTTACGCCAGGGGATTACCACTAAAATGTCAACCGCTTTCAAAAGTTAAACTTGTTTTTCATACACTGGGATGTGACCAGAGCTAATATCTTCTAAGTAAAAAGACGAACTGAAAATATAGTAAATTTAATTGTGTGATTTGGCATATGTGGGAACTAGTGAGTGATTTCAAAATCTTTTAGATCATTTAATGTGTTAAAAGTTTCTGGATTGTGTTGCTTCAAAGTTCTGTAAAGTTCACTACAAAGCTGTCTAGCCAGCTCTCTATGAGTAGAGTTTGACTCATTGCACATGTTGATCTCCTTCTTTTAATAATAATAATAATAATAATAATAATAATAATAATAAAAAAAAAATGATAACAATAATAATAATAATAATAATAACTACAAAGCTATACGCCTTTTCATCATATTTTTCTTAAAGTTTTATTCTCATTTATAATAAATTATTTTCTTGTTAAATTTTTCTGATTATTGACTCATATATATATATATATATATATATATATATATATATATATATATATATATATATATATATGTGTGTGTGTGTGTGTGTGTGTGTCTGTGTGTGTGTGGAATTAGTGAAAGGTTATTGCAATCAGTGAAGAGTTTATACATTGGCACAAATGCGTGTGTTGCAATAAGCAATGAAGTGAGTGAGTGGTTTCCAGTGACAGTGGGACTGAGACAGGGATGTGTGATGTCACCATGGTTGTTCAATTTGTTAGTTGCTGGTGTTTTGAGAGAGGTGAATGCTTGAGTGCTTGGTCAGAGATTGATACTGATAGATGATAGCGATCATAAGTGGGAGGTCGATCATTTGTTGTTTGCGGAAGATATGGTATTGATTGCAGACTCAAAGGAAAAGGAAAAGGAAAAGCGTGGTCGATTAGTGACAGAGTAAGGTTATGAGATGTACGAGAAGGGTGGGTGTTGCTATGGTGAATGTCACGTTGAGTGGAGAGTTACTTGAGGATGTAGATAAGTTTGAGTACCTGGGATTTGTTGTTGCTGCAGTTAGTGGAGTGGAAGGGGAGTGGGACTACTGGCCGCAAACCATCTGACTGCTGCCCGCCTTACTGGCCGCAGAGGCCAACTGCTAGCAGCTACCTTGCCACTAGCATATATCAAATCTTTTAAATTTTATTCAAAATATGGAATGATGGATCTATGTATTCACATTTATATTTAGTAATTAAATTATTGCAAAAAGGTTTTGCGGAATTGAAGAAAAATGCATAGAT
The DNA here is from genome assembly GCF_036898095.1 of Palaemon carinicauda. Classification (NCBI taxonomy): domain Eukaryota; kingdom Metazoa; phylum Arthropoda; class Malacostraca; order Decapoda; family Palaemonidae; genus Palaemon; species Palaemon carinicauda. Next base: position 118,306,634 of record NC_090729.1, read on the forward strand.
AGGGAATTCTATCCAATAGTTGAATTATTGAAATAAAGATAATGCGTAAAGTAATTTTTGCAGAGATATAACTGTATGTGTCCAGGAAAAGTTATATGCAATTCCTCTCAAATATTTCAAAATATTTCTGCGCTCAAACTGCATAACTACTGATTTTATAAGCACATCTGCTTCAATCAACTGTTCGTAGTAAAGATTTCTTCCTCGTTGCAGCCTTTTCAAATTATCAATAAACTTCCATTTAGTTGGGTGTTGTATCCCTAGTTTGTT
>NC_090729.1:118311903-118334403 GCF_036898095.1 Palaemon carinicauda
ACAATGTTAAGACATCTATCATATTTAAAACTATAGAGAGTATAAACGAAAAACTTACCGCACAGCGATCTTTCCCGCCCTCTGGGTATCCTGCACAAATCATTCTGTCCGTGATTCTCGATGGATAATAGCTGTCACACTCCTCCCTGGTTAAAATTGCCACCTCCACTTCATTAAGGACACTTGACAAAGGACCACCTATCATGCAATAAGATCAAGTGTTAATTTTAGACCATATCCTCTGTTATATAGGGTAAGCATGTAAAATGTTTTTTGCGTGTATCCTAACTAAAAGAAAATAAAAACGTTCAATGAAGTCTGTAGAAAAAAATTACAGGAAACTGAATCGAGCAAAATATTATTTCACTATGTTTTATGAGAGAGAATTTCTCCACTAATTATTCTTGGTGGTGTTTAATCCATCTAAAAAAAAAAAAGCCGTCTATTGTGATTATATCGTCGGTGAAAATAGAGAGGAGTCACAATATGAGATATAGTTCACTCAAAGAGCTCAATTGACTCATCACCATTTGTGTGTTAAGATTGAGAACACTATCACTGATATTTTTGGCATTTCCATCATTATTATTATTATTATTATTATTATTATTATTATTATTATTATTATTATTATTATTATTATTATTATTATTATTATTATTACTAGCTAAACTACAACCCTAGTTGAAAAAAAAAATAGAATGTTTATAAGCCCAAGGGCTCCAACTACGAAAAATAGCCCAGTGAAAAAAGGAAATAAGAAAATAAACTACAAGAGAAGTAAAGAAGTATTAGAATAGAACAGTAACAATCTTAAAAGAGATCTTACATATATATAAACTATAAAAACTTGAAATGAAAACAAGATTAAGAGAAATAAGCTAGAATAGTGTGGCTAAGTGTACCATCAAGCAAGTGAACTCTACCCCAAGACAGTGGAAGACCATGGCACAGAGGCTATGGCACTACCCTAGACTGGTTGGATTTTGGAATGTCCTTCTCCCAAAAAAAAACTGCTTAAAAGACCTAAAGAGTCTCTTCTATAAGAACTTTTTCATATCAATCTCCATACCTTCAGAGACGGATCCCCAGCCTGTTGTCACAGCTACAAAGCCACTGTAGTCTTTGGAAAGGTCTGGCAAACAAATGGGCTTCACTCGATCATTGATATTTACAGAATTCATCATAACTATCGTGAAGTCGAAATCCTTTGATGTTTCATTAAATATGTCCACCGAAGGCAACATTTGAATGGGTACTCTCTGCTGAAATTCTGTTGGATTATTGAGGTCATGAGCCCCAAGAAGAACTTCCACGGCACTACCGTTGATCCTGATAAAATAAACGAGGACTGCCTGTCAAAGCGTGAAAATATCAATTCAATGTGTTCTAACAAGAAATAAGGTTACCTACATGACGTAGCATTCATGAAGATTGGCATTGAAAAGTCGATTGACTTCAAATCATTGTCAATCTCAACATATCTCATTTTCCAAATCTTAGTTTCCAGTCTTCGACAAATGTTTTGAATAATTATGACATCTCATTAAAAGATTCAAGTACCATATATATATATATATATATATATATATATATATATATATATATATATATATATATATATACATATATGTACATATATATATTCATATATACACACACACACATATATATATATATATATATATATATATATATATATATATATATATATATATATATATATATATATTATACTTATCAAGATCTTAATCAAAGTGACTTGAAAACAGATTTTGGTAATTCCATGAATTAAGAAAGGAAGGAGGCCCCGTATTAAAATTTCCTTAGAATGAATGAATGAAAGAAAAAAAAAATCAAAACTATTGAAAACACAAATTGGCAACTCAGTCTAATGTAGGAGGCATCTTATAAAACCTTTCCATTTTTTTTCCTGAAATGCTAATTATTCCGGACGAATATTCATGTCACTCTGATTTTGATAGAAATATTACTAGTTTTTAATTGATTGAAGAATCTGTACCACAATTGAATAGACATTGCAAGAGTCAACCCAATTACTAATCGTGGAGCGGCTGGCTGCTTAATTAACAAAACAAAATGGTCTGAATCGTCGTTACCAAACCAGTTAGACGATCAAACCTGAAACAGTTGAGATTTTGGTATAATTGCACTAAGGTCTAAATGATAAAAAACCACAACAAAGAAGTATTCCAATAGAACTTTTGTTTCTGATAAGTATTTCGTGTAATAGGAAGACAACATATATTTAACGTGCCTGTCCACCCTCCCTCTCCCCCTTTTCGCTTAAGAATAATGACCTTGACCTTGACCTTTGACTTTAACATGTATTAACTGGCATGGATTTCCATACACTCCAATATGAACCAAGTTTGAAGTCTCTGTGAAAACGATGTCCAAACTTCTGGCTGATTATGCGAATTGGACATTTTGCTTGACCGTGACCTTGACCTTTGACATTGACCTTCCAAAAATTAATCATTTTCAGCTTTTTACATATCAGTTAATCCCCTCAAGTTTCATTACTCTACGATTAAAAGTGTGACCAGAAAGCTGTTCACAAACACACACACACACACACAAAGGAGGTAAAACATGACCTTGGTGGATTTCCAAAGGAAGGCAATAAAATAATATTTGTGTTCAGACTTCTTGAATCATTATGAAATGACAAATAAGGCTTGAGAAGGTTTTCACTTCTAATGATAACTGCAGCCTTTAAACATTGCTTAATACTATTGCTTTTATTTCTATTTAAGTTTATGAGCTGTTACAGATTGATTCCATATAGCTGAGAGTTAAGTCAAAGTTTTATTCCGTTTATATAACGCTCGTAAGTTTTCTTTTTATATCCTCTTTATGAGATAAAATATTGCCAAGATACGAGATATTGTGAGGAATCAGAGAGAGAGAGAGAGAGAGAGAGAGAGAGAGAGAGAGAGAGAGAGAGAGAGAGAGAGAGAGAGAGAAAGAGAGAGAGGTTTAATTTTTATTATGTTGAAAACCTTCCATTTATTCGCTAGGATACACTAAGTTTCTTACTTGACTATGCAGGATAAAGTCGTCAAAATCGCCAGATCGGTCATCAGAACTCCGCCACAGATGACGTCATTGGTTCCATTACGGACGAAGACTGCTTGCCAGGGGTATTCATTCACCTCGGTCTCCACTCCTCCAACGATGCGGCTGACACGGTTCACAGTGCCACAATTTCCTATTGAAAGCACAATAGAAGAGGAAGAAAATCACACGGTTCACAGTACCACAATTTCCTATAGGAAGCACAAGAGCAGAGGAAGGAAATCACACGGTTCACAGTGCCACAATTTCCTATTGAAAGCACAATAGAAGAGGAAGAAAATCACACGGTTCACAGTACCACAATTTCCTATAGGAAGCACAAGAGCAGAGGAAGGAAATCACACGGTTCACAGTGCCACAATTTCCTATAAAGCACAAAGAAGAGGAAGAAAATCACACGGTTCACAGTGCCACAATTTCCTATAGGAAGCACAAGAGCAGAGGAAGAAAATCACACGGTTCACAGTGCCACAATTTCCTCTAGGAAGCACAAGAGAAGAGGAAGAAAATCACACGGTTCACAGTGCCACAATTTCCTATTAAAGCACAAGAGAAGAGGAAGAAAATCACACGGTTCACAGTGCCACAATTTCCTATTGAAAGCACAAGAGAAGAGGAAGAAAATCACACGGTTCACAGTGCCACAATTTCCTCTAGGAAGCACAAGAGAAGAGGAAGAAAATCACACGGTTCACAGTGCCACAATTTCCTATAGAAGCACAAGAGAAGAGGAAGAAAATCACACGGTTCACAGTACCACAATTTCCTATTGGAAGCACAAGAGAAGAGGAAGAAAATCACACGGTTCACAGAGCCACAATTTCCTATTGGAAGCACAAGAGAAGAGGAAGAAAATCACACGGTTCACAGAGCCACAATTTCCTATTGGAAGCACAAGAGAAGAGGAAGAAAATCACACGGTTCACAGAGCCACAATTTCCTATTGGAAGCACAAGAGAAGAGGAAGAAAATCACACGGTTCACAGAGCCACAATTTCCTATTGGAAGCACAAGAGAAGAGGAAGAAAATCACACGGTTCACAGAGCCACAATTTCCTATTGGAAGCACAAGAGAAGAGGAAGAAAATCACACGGTTCGAAGAGGAAGAAAATCACAGTTCACAGTGCCACAATTTCCTATTGGAAGCACAAGAGAAGAGGAAGAAAATCACACGGTTCACAGTGCCACAATTTCCTATTGGAAGCACAATAGAAGAGGAAGAAAATCACACGGTTCGAAGAGGAAGAAAATCACACGGTTCACAGTGCCAAAATTTCCTATTGAAAGCACAATAAAAGAGGAAGAAAATCACACGGTTCACAGTGCCTACAATTTCCTCTAGGAAGCACAAGAGAAGAGGAAGAAAATCACACGGTTCACAGTGCCACAATTTCCTATAGGAAGCACAAGAGAAGAGGAAGAAAATCACACGGTTCACAGTGCCACAATTTCCTATTGGAAGCACAAGAGAAGAGGAAGAAAATCACACGGTTCACAGTGCCACAATTTCCTATTGGAAGCACAAGAGAAGAGGAAGAAAATCACACGGTTCACAGTGCCACAATTTCCTATTGGAAGCACAAGAGAAGAGGAAGAAAATCACACGGTTCACAGAGCCACAATTTCCTATTGGAAGCACAAGAGAAGAGGAAGAAAATCACACGGTTCACAGAGCCACAATTTCCTATTGGAAGCACAAGAGAAGAGGAAGAAAATCACACGGTTCACAGAGCCACAATTTCCTATTGGAAGCACAAGAGAAGAGGAAGAAAATCACACGGTTCACAGTGCCACAATTTCCTATTGGAAGCACAAGAGAAGAGGAAGAAAATCACACGGTTCGAAGAGGAAGAAAATCACACTGTTCACAGTGCCACAATTTCCTATTGGAAGCACAAGAGAGGAGGAAGAAAATCACACGGTTCACAGTGCCACAATTTCCTATTGGAAGCACAAGAGAAGAGGAAGAAAATCACACTGTTCACAGTGCCACAATTTCCTATTGGAAGCACAAGAGAAGAGGAAGAAAATCACACGGTTCGAAGAGGAAGAAAATCACACTGTTCACAGTGCCACAATTTCCTATTGGAAGCACAAGAGAAGAGGAAGAAAATCACACGGTTCACAGTGCCACAATTTCCTATTGGAAGCACAAGAGAAGAGGAAGAAAATCACACTGTTCACAGTGCCACAATTTCCTATTGGAAGCACAAGAGAAGAGGAAGAAAATCACACGAAGAGGAAGAAAATCACACTGTTCACAGTGCCACAATTTCCTATTGGAAGCACAAGAGAAGAGGAAGAAAATCACACGGTTCACAGTGCCACAATTTCCTATTGGAAGCACAAGAGAAGAGGAAGAAAATCACACGGTTCACAGTGCCACAATTTCCTATTGGAAGCACAAGAGAAGAGGAAGAAAATCACACGGTTCACAGTGCCACAATTTCCTATTGGAAGCACAAGAGAAGAGGAAGAAAATCACACGGTTCACAGTGCCACAATTTCCTATTGGAAGCACAAGAGAAGAGGAAGAAAATCACACGGTTCACAGTGCCACAATTTCCTATTGGAAGCACAAGAGAAGAGGAAGAAAATCACACGGTTCACAGTGCCACAATTTCCTATTGGAAGCACAAGAGAAGAGGAAGAAAATCACACGGTTCACAGTGCCACAATTTCCTATTGGAAGCACAAGAGAAGAGGAAGAAAATCACACGGTTCACAGTGCCACAATTTCCTATTGGAAGCACAAGAGAAGAGGAAGAAAATCACACGAAGAGGAAGGTTCACAGTGCCACAATTTCCTATTGGAAGCACAAGAGAAGAGGAAGAAAATCACACGGTTCGAAGAGGAAGAAAATCACACTGTTCACAGTGCCACAATTTCCTATTGGAAGCACAAGAGAAGAGGAAGAAAATCACACAGTTCACAGTGCCACAATTTCCTATTGGAAGCAAAAGAGAAGAGGAAGAAAATCACACTGTTCACAGTGCCACAATTTCCTATTGGAAGCACAAGAGAAGAGGAAGAAAATCACACGGTTCGAAGAGGAAGAAAATCACACTGTTCACAGTGCCACAATTTCCTATTGGAAGCACAAGAGAAGAGGAAGAAAATCACACGGTTCACAGTGCCACAATTTCCTATTGGAAGCACAAGAGAAGAGGAAGAAAATCACACTGTTCACAGTGCCACAATTTCCTATTGGAAGCACAAGAGAAGAGGAAGAAAATCACACGAAGAGGAAGAAAATCACACTGTTCACAGTGCCACAATTTCCTATTGGAAGCACAAGAGAAGAGGAAGAAAATCACACGGTTCACAGTGCCACAATTTCCTATTGGAAGCACAAGAGAAGAGGAAGAAAATCACACTGTTCACAGTGCCACAATTTCCTATTGGAAGCACAAGAGAAGAGGAAGAAAATCACACGGTTCACAGTGCCACAATTTCCTATTGGAAGCACAAGAGAAGAGGAAGAAAATCACACTGTTCACAGTGCCACAATTTCCTATTGGAAGCACAAGAGAAGAGGAAGAAAATCACACTGTTCACAGTGCCACAATTTCCTATTGGAAGCACAAGAGAAGAGGAAGAAAATCACACGGTTCACAGTGCCACAATTTCCTATTGGAAGCACAAGAGAAGAGGAAGAAAATCACACGGTTCGAAGAGGAAGAAAATCACACTGTTCACAGCGCCACAATTTCCTATTGGAAGCACAAGAGAAGAGGAAGAAAATCACACGGTTCACAGTGCCACAATTTCCTATTGGAAGCACAAGAGAAGAGGAAGAAAATCACACGGTTCACAGTGCCACAATTTCCTATTGGAAGCACAAGAGAAAAGGAAGAAAATCACACGGTTCACAGTGCCACAATTTCCTATTGGAAGCACAAAGAAAAGGAAGAAAATCACACTGTTCACAGTGCCACAATTTCCTATTGGAAGCACAAGAGAAGAGGAAGAAAATCACACTGTTCACAGTGCCACAATTTCCTATTGGAAGCACAAGAGAAGAGGAAAGAAAATCACACTGTTCACAGTGCCACAATTTCCTATTGGAAGCACAAGAGAAGAGGAAGAAAATCAAACGGTTCGAAGAGGAAGAAAATCACACTGTTCACAGTGCCACAATTTCCTATTGGAAGCACAAGAGAAGAGGAAGAAAATCACACGGTTCGAAGAGGAAGAAAATCACACTGTTCACAGTGCCACAATTTCCTATTGGAAGCACAAGAGAAGAGGAAGAAAATCACACTGTTCACAGTGCCACAATTTCCTATTGGAAGCACAAGAGAAGAGGAAGAAAATCACACGGTTCACAGTGCCACAATTTCCTATTGGAAGCACAAGAGAAAAGGAAGAAAATCACACGGTTCACAGTGCCACAATTTCCTATTGGAAGCACAAAAGAAAAGGAAGAAAATCACACGGTTCACAGTGCCACAATTTCCTATTGGAAGCACAAGAGAAGAGGAAGAAAATCACACGGTTCACAGTGCCACAATTTCCTATTGGAAGCACAAGAGAAGAGGAAGAAAATCACACGGTTCACAGTGCCACAATTTCCTATTGGAAGCACAAGAGAAGAGGAAGAAAATCACACGGTTCACAGTGCCACAATTTCCTATTGGAAGCACAAGAGAAGAGGAAGAAAATCACACTGTTCACAGTGCCACAATTTCCTATTGGAAGCACAAGAGAAGAGGAAGAAAATCACACGAAGAGGAAGAAAATCACACTGTTCACAGTGCCACAATTTCCTATTGGAAGCACAAGAGAAGAGGAAGAAAATCACACGGTTCACAGTGCCACAATTTCCTATTGGAAGCACAAGAGAAGAGGAAGAAAATCACACGGTTCACAGTGCCACAATTTCCTATTGGAAGCACAAGAGAAGAGGAAGAAAATCACACGGTTCACAGTGCCACAATTTCCTATTGGAAGCACAAGAGAAGAGGAAGAAAATCACACGGTTCACAGTGCCACAATTTCCTATTGGAAGCACAAGAGAAGAGGAAGAAAATCACACGGTTCACAGTGCCACAATTTCCTATTGGAAGCACAAGAGAAGAGGAAGAAAATCACACGGTTCACAGTGCCACAATTTCCTATTGGAAGCACAAGAGAAGAGGAAGAAAATCACACGGTTCACAGTGCCACAATTTCCTATTGGAAGCACAAGAGAAGAGGAAGAAAATCACACGGTTCACAGTGCCACAATTTCCTATTGGAAGCACAAGAGAAGAGGAAGAAAATCACACGGTTCACAGTGCCACAATTTCCTATTGGAAGCACAAGAGAAGAGGAAGAAAATCACACGGTTCACAGTGCCACAATTTCCTATTGGAAGCACAAGAGAAAAGGAAGAAAATCACACGGTTCACAGTGCCACAATTTCCTATTGGAAGCACAAAAGAAAAGGAAGAAAATCACACGGTTCACAGTGCCACAATTTCCTATTGGAAGCACAAGAGAAGAGGAAGAAAATCACACTGTTCACAGTGCCACAATTTCCTATTGGAAGCACAAGAGAAGAGGAAGAAAATCACACTGTTCACAGTGCCACAATTTCCTATTGGAAGCACAAGAGAAGAGGAAGAAAATCAAACGGTTCGAAGAGGAAGAAAATCACACTGTTCACAGTGCCACAATTTCCTATTGGAAGCACAAGAGAAGAGGAAGAAAATCACACGGTTCGAAGAGGAAGAAAATCACACTGTTCACAGTGCCACAATTTCCTATTGGAAGCACAAGAGAAGAGGAAGAAAATCACACGGTTCACAGTGCCACAATTTCCTATTGGAAGCACAAGAGAAAAGGAAGAAAATCACACGGTTCACAGTGCCACAATTTCCTATTGGAAGCACAAAGAAAAGGAAGAAAATCACACGGTTCACAGTGCCACAATTTCCTATTGGAAGCACAAGAGAAGAGGAAGAAAATCACACGGTTCACAGTGCCACAATTTCCTATTGGAAGCACAAGAGAAGAGGAAGAAAATCACACGGTTCACAGTGCCACAATTTCCTATTGGAAGCACAAGAGAAGAGGAAGAAAATCACACGGTTCACAGTGCCACAATTTCCTATTGGAAGCACAAGAGAAGAGGAAGAAAATCACACGGTTCACAGTGCCACAATTTCCTATTGGAAGCACAAGAGAAGAGGAAGAAAATCACACGGTTCACAGTGCCACAATTTCCTATTGGAAGCACAAGAGAAGAGGAAGAAAATCACACGGTTCACAGTGCCACAATTTCCTATTGGAAGCACAAGAGAAGAGGAAGAAAATCACACTGTTCACAGTGCCACAATTTCCTATTGGAAGCACAAGAGAAGAGGAAGAAAATCACACGGTTCGAAGAGGAAGAAAATCACACTGTTCACAGTGCCACAATTTCCTATTGGAAGCACAAGAGAAGAGGAAGAAAATCACACGGTTCGAAGAGGAAGAAAATCACACTGTTCACAGTGCCACAATTTCCTATTGGAAGCACAAGAGAAGAGGAAGAAAATCACACGGTTCACAGTGCCACAATTTCCTATTGGAAGCACAAGAGAAGAGGAAGAAAATCACACTGTTCACAGTGCCACAATTTCCTATTGGAAGCACAAGAGAAGAGGAAGAAAATCACACGTCACACTGTTCACAGTGCCACAATTTCCTATTGGAAGCACAAGAGAAGAGGAAGAAAATCACACGGTTCACAGTGCCACAATTTCCTATTGGAAGCACAAGAGAAGAGGAAGAAAATCACACGGTTCACAGTGCCACAATTTCCTATTGGAAGCACAAGAGAAGAGGAAGAAAATCACACGGTTCACAGTGCCACAATTTCCTATTGGAAGCACAAGAGAAGAGGAAGAAAATCACACGGTTCACAGTGCCACAATTTCCTATTGGAAGCACAAGAGAAGAGGAAGAAAATCACACGGTTCACAGTGCCACAATTTCCTATTGGAAGCACAAGAGAAGAGGAAGAAAATCACACGAAGAGGAAGAAAATCACACTGTTCACAGTGCCACAATTTCCTATTGGAAGCACAAGAGAAGAGGAAGAAAATCACACGGTTCACAGTGCCACAATTTCCTATTGGAAGCACAAGAGAAGAGGAAGAAAATCACACGGTTCACAGTGCCACAATTTCCTATTGGAAGCACAAGAGAAGAGGAAGAAAATCACACGGTTCACAGTGCCACAATTTCCTATTGGAAGCACAAGAGAAGAGGAAGAAAATCACACGGTTCACAGTGCCACAATTTCCTATTGGAAGCACAAGAGAAGAGGAAGAAAATCACACGGTTCACAGTGCCACAATTTCCTATTGGAAGCACAAGAGAAGAGGAAGAAAATCACACTGTTCACAGTGCCACAATTTCCTATTGGAAGCACAAGAGAAGAGGAAGAAAATCACACGGTTCACAGTGCCACAATTTCCTATTGGAAGCACAAGAGAAGAGGAAGAAAATCACACTGTTCACAGTGCCACAATTTCCTATTGGAAGCACAAGAGAAGAGGAAGAAAATCACACGAAGAGGAAGAAAATCACACTGTTCACAGTGCCACAATTTCCTATTGGAAGCACAAGAGAAGAGGAAGAAAATCACACGGTTCACAGTGCCACAATTTCCTATTGGAAGCACAAGAGAAGAGGAAGAAAATCACACGGTTCACAGTGCCACAATTTCCTATTGGAAGCACAAGAGAAGAGGAAGAAAATCACACGGTTCACAGTGCCACAATTTCCTATTGGAAGCACAAGAGAAGAGGAAGAAAATCACACGGTTCACAGTGCCACAATTTCCTATTGGAAGCACAAGAGAAGAGGAAGAAAATCACACGGTTCACAGTGCCACAATTTCCTATTGGAAGCACAAGAGAAGAGGAAGAAAATCACACGGTTCACAGTGCCACAATTTCCTATTGGAAGCACAAGAGAAGAGGAAGAAAATCACACGGTTCACAGTGCCACAATTTCCTATTGGAAGCACTAGAGAAGAGGAAGAAAATCACACGGTTCACAGTGCCACAATTTCCTATTGGAAGCACAAGAGAAGAGGAAGAAAATCACACGGTTCACAGTGCCACAATTTCCTATTGGAAGCACTAGAGAAGAGGAAGAAAATCACACGGTTCACAGTGCCACAATTTCCTATTGGAAGCACAAGAGAAGAGGAAGAAAATCACACGGTTCACAGTGCCACAATTTCCTATTGGAAGCACTAGAGAAGAGGAAGAAAATCACACGGTTCACAGTGCCACAATTTCCTATTGGAAGCACTAGAGAAGAGGAAGAAAATCACACGGTTCACAGTGCCACAATTTCCTATTGGAAGCACAAGAGAAGAGGAAGAAAATCACACGGTTCACAGTGCCACAATTTCCTATTGGAAGCACAAGAGAAGAGGAAGAAAATCACACGGTTCACAGTGCCACAATTTCCTATTGGAAGCACAAGAGAAGAGGAAGAAAATCACACGGTTCACAGTGCCACAATTTCCTATTGGAAGCACAAGAGAAGAGGAAGAAAATCACACGGTTCACAGTGCCACAATTTCCTATTGGAAGCACAAGAGAAGAGGAAGAAAATCACACGGTTCACAGTGCCACAATTTCCTATTGGAAGCACAAGAGAAGAGGAAGAAAATCACACGGTTCACAGTGCCACAATTTCCTATTGGAAGCACAAGAGAAGAGGAAGAAAATCACACGGTTCACAGTGCCACAATTTCCTATTGGAAGCACAAGAGAAGAGGAAGAAAATCACACGGTTCACAGTGCCACAATTTCCTATTGGAAGCACAAGAGAAGAGGAAGAAAATCACACGGTTCACAGTGCCACAATTTCCTATTGGAAGCACAAGAGAAGAGGAAGAAAATCACACGGTTCACAGTGCCGCAATTTCCTATTGGAAGCACAAGAGAAGAGGAAGAAAATCACACGGTTCACAGTGCCGCAATTTCCTATTGGAAGCACAAGAGAAGAGGAAGAAAATCACACGGTTCACAGTGCCGCAATTTCCTATTGGAAGCACAAGAGAAGAGGAAGAAAATCACACGGTTCACAGTGCCGCAATTTCCTATTGGAAGCACAAGAGAAGAGGAAGAAAATCACACGGTTCACAGTGCCGCAATTTCCTATTGGAAGCACAAGAGAAGAGGAAGAAAATCACACGGTTCACAGTGCCGCAATTTCCTATTGGAAGCACAAGAGAAGAGGAAGAAAATCACACGGTTCACAGTGCCACAATTTCCTATTGGAAGCACAAGAGAAGAGGAAGAAAATCACACGGTTCACAGTGCCACAATTTCCTATTGGAAGCACAAGAGAAGAGGAAGAAAATCACACTGTTCACAGTGCCACAATTTCCTATTGGAAGCACAAGAGAAGAGGAAGAAAATCACACGGTTCACAGTGCCACAATTTCCTATTGGAAGCACAAGAGAAGAGGAAGAAAATCACACGGTTCGAAGAGGAAGAAAATCACACTGTTCACAGTGCCACAATTTCCTATTGGAAGCACAAGAGAAGAGGAAGAAAATCACACGGTTCACAGTGCCACAATTTCCTATTGGAAGCACAAGAGAAGAGGAAGAAAATCACACGGTTCGAAGAGGAAGAAAATCACACTGTTCACAGTGCCACAATTTCCTATTGGAAGCACAAGAGAAGAGGAAGAAAATCACACTGTTCACAGTGCCACAATTTCCTATTGGAAGCACAAGAGAAGAGGAAGAAAATCACACTGTTCACAGTGCCACAATTTCCTATTGGAAGCACAAGAGAAGAGGAAGAAAATCACACGGTTCACAGTGCCACAACTTCCTATTGGAAGCACAAGAGAAGAGGAAGAAAATCACACGGTTCGAAGAGGAAGAAAATCACACTGTTCACAGTGCCACAATTTCCTATTGGAAGCACAAGAGAAGAGGAAGAAAATCACACTGTTCACAGAGCCACAATTTCCTATTGGAAGCACAAGAGAAGAGGAAGAAAATCACACGGTTCGAAGAGGAAGAAAATCACACTGTTCACAGTGCCACAATTTCCTATTGGAAGCACAAGAGAAGAGGAAGAAAATCACACTGTTCACAGTGCCACAATTTCCTATTGGAAGCACAAGAGAAGAGGAAGAAAATCACACGGTTCACAGTGCCACAACTTCCTATTGGAAACACAAGAGAAGAGGAAGAAAATCACACGGTTCACAGTGCCACAATTTCCTATTGGAAGCACAAGAGAAGAGGAAGAAAATCACACGGTTTGAAGAGGAAGAAAATCACACTGTTCACAGTGCCACAATTTCCTATTGGAAGCACAAGAGAAGAGGAAGAAAATCACACGGTTCACAGTGCCACAATTTCCTATTGGAAGCACAAGAGAAGAGGAAGAAAATCACACGGTTCGAAGAGGAAGAAAATCACACGGTTCACAGTGCCACAATTTCCTATTGGAAGCACAAGAGAAGAGGAAGAAAATCACACTGTTCACAGTGCCACAATTTCCTATTGGAAGCACAAGAGAAGAGGAAGAAAATCACACTGTTCACAGTGCCACAATTTCCTATTGGAAGCACAAGAGAAGAGGAAGAAAATCACACGGTTCACAGTGCCACAATTTCCTATTGGAAGCACAAGAGAAGAGGAAGAAAATCACACGGTTCGAAGAGGAAGAAAATCACACTGTTCACAGTGCCACAATTTCCTATTGGAAGCACAAGAGAAGAGGAAGAAAATCACACGGTTCGAAGAGGAAGAAAATCACACTGTTCACAGTGCCACAATTTCCTATTGGAAGCACAAGAGAAGAGGAAGAAAATCACACGGTTCGAAGAGGAAGAAAATCACACTGTTCACAGTGCCACAATTTCCTATTGGAAGCACAAGAGAAGAGGAAGAAAATCACACTGTTCACAGTGCCACAATTTCCTATTGGAAGCACAAGAGAAGAGGAAGAAAATCACACTGTTCACAGTGCCACAATTTCCTATTGGAAGCACAAGAGAAGAGGAAGAAAATCACACGGTTCACAGTGCCACAATTTCCTATTGGAAGCACAAGAGAAGAGGAAGAAAATCACACGGTTCGAAGAGGAAGAAAATCACACTGTTCACAGTGCCACAATTTCCTATTGGAAGCACAAGAGAAGAGGAAGAAAATCACACGGTTCGAAGAGGAAGAAAATCACACTGTTCACAGTGCCACAATTTCCTATTGGAAGCACAAGAGAAGAGGAAGAAAATCACACGGTTCGAAGAGGAAGAAAATCACACTGTTCACAGTGCCACAATTTCCTATTGGAAGCACAAGAGAAGAGGAAGAAAATCACACTGTTCACAGTGCCACAATTTCCTATTGGAAGCACAAGAGAAGAGGAAGAAAATCACACGGTTCACAGTGCCACAATTTCCTATTGGAAGCACAAGAGAAGAGGAAGAAAATCACACTGTTCACAGTGCCACAATTTCCTATTGGAAGCACAAGAGAAGAGGAAGGAAATCACACTGTTCACAGTGCCACAATTTCCTATTGGAAGCACAAGAGAAGAGGAAGAAAATCACACGGTTCACAGTGCCACAATTTCCTATTGGAAGCACAAGAGAAGAGGAAGAAAATCACACGGTTCACAGTGCCACAATTTCCTATTGGAAGCACAAGAGAAGAGGAAGAAAATCACACGGTTCGAAGAGGAAGAAAATCACACTGTTCACAGTGCCACAATTTCCTATTGGAAGCACAAGAGAAGAGGAAGAAAATCACACGGTTCACAGTGCCACAATTTCCTATTGGAAGCACAAGAGAAGAGGAAGAAAATCACACGGTTCACAGTGCCACAATTTCCTATTGGAAGCACAAGAGAAGAGGAAGGAAATCACACTGTTCACAGTGCCACAATTTCCTATTGGAAGCACAAGAGAAGAGGAAGAAAATCACACGGTTCACAGTGCCACAATTTCCTATTGGAAGCACAAGAGAAGAGGAAGGAAATCACACTGTTCACAGTGCCACAATTTCCTATTGGAAGCACAAGAGAAGAGGAAGAAAATCACACGGTTCACAGTGCCACAATTTCCTATTGGAAGCACAAGAGAAGAGGAAGAAAATCACACTGTTCACAGTGCCACAATTTCCTATTGGAAGCACAAGAGAAGAGGAAGAAAATCACACTGTTCACAGTGCCACAATTTCCTATTGGAAGCACAAGAGAAGAGGAAGAAAATCACACGGTTCACAGTGCCACAATTTCCTATTGGAAGCACAAGAGAAGAGGAAGGAAATCACACGGTTCACAGTGCCACAATTTCCTATTGGAAGCACAAGAGAAGAGGAAGGAAATCACACGGTTCACAGTGCCACAATTTCCTATTGGAAGCACAAGAGAAGAGGAAGAAAATCACACTGTTCACAGTGCCACAATTTCCTATTGGAAGCACAAGAGAAGAGGAAGGAAATCACACTGTTCACAGTGCCACAATTTCCTATTGGAAGCACAAGAGAAGAGGAAGAAAATCACACGGTTCACAGTGCCACAATTTCCTATTGGAAGCACAAGAGAAGAGGAAGAAAATCACACGGTTCACGGTGCCACAATTTCCTATTGGAAGCACAAGAGAAGAGGAAGGAAATCACACTGTTCACAGTGCCACAATTTCCTATTGGAAGCACAAGAGAAGAGGAAGAAAATCACACGGTTCACAGTGCCACAATTTCCTATTGGAAGCACAAGAGAAGAGGAAGGAAATCACACGGTTCACAGTGCCACAATTTCCTATTGGAAGCACAAGAGAAGAGGAAGAAAATCACACGGTTCACAGTGCCACAATTTCCTATTGGAAGCACAAGAGAAGAGGAAGAAAATCACACGGTTCGAAGAGGAAGAAAATCACACTGTTCACAGTGCCACAATTTCCTATTGGAAGCACAAGAGAAGAGGAAGAAAATCACACTGTTCACAGTGCCACAATTTCCTATTGGAAGCACAAGAGAAGAGGAAGGAAATCACACGGTTCACAGTGCCACAATTTCCTATTGGAAGCACAAGAGAAGAGGAAGAAGAATTTTGCCTATCGTTACTTTATCTTTTGTATCATCAACAAAACTATTGATTAAAAATTCATCATTACAAAAAAAAATCGTGCAAACAAACACTTGACTTACTGCATGGTGCTGCTCATGTTGAAGTTCAAAACATCGTCGTTGTTGACGTTATGAAATAAAAGATGGTTTTAAAATAGATATTTCACTCTCTTGAAAATAGGATTCTTTTAAAGGTTTGAGAAAACCGAATAAATCTTAGCGACTCTATATAATAATATCTGCTAAAGGTAATACGAAGTTTGTATATCCATTCAATGTTTTAAAATGAAAATCTTCCATTTTACCTGAAGCAGTGATAGTGCAGGAGAAGCCCTTCCTCCTCATTTGACTGCTGCTGGTTCTGAAGTAAACCTTCATGTTGTTGTCGTTGATTGTTTTTGTGAGTTTGGACCGTCTTCTGCAGAACCTTAAGATTTGAGAAAACAAATCAGGTTCTCGTACACAGGCGATGACACATCGCTAACTTACTACATTCATATTTATTTCACAATCCACCAGGAATTCTTTTTAGGTGTATAAAAACAGTGTATTTTTGTAATTTACTTTTAAGTAAATCTAGATTTCCATGGTAAGGTTTTTCAAAATTCCTATTTTTCCTGCATACTTTACAATATTAGTTCATTGTAATGAAAATTTCGTACATATTTTCTTAGTCTTTAAAGAGTATCACCGTTTTCAAAAGGGTTATTATTATTATTATTATTATTATTATTATTATTATTATTATTATTAGCTGAGCTAGAACCTTAGTCAGAAAAGCAGGATGCTCTGAGCTCAAGGGCTCTAACAGGGAAAAATAGCCCAGGGAAGAAAGGAAATAAATAAACTATGAGAGACGTAATGATAATTAGAAATAAAGATGTTTTAAGATTAGTAATAGCATTAAATAAATCTATCACATATAAACTGTAAAACCTTAGAAAGAAATATAAGAGGAAGAGAAATAAGATGAAACAGATTTTGAAACTGATTAAGGTTATCAATGTCTTCTGTTTATGATTTATATTATTGAAAGTGAAAACTTTCTAAGCAAACTTTCTGTGTATAGTTTCATTAACTATAGAATATCTAAAAAAGGATATGTTCTCTTATAATTGATCTGTATTCTCCTTATTCTTTATCATCGTTTGAGTGTCTGATGTTAGAGGAAATATAACGAGAGAGTTTTACAAAAATCATT
Organism: Palaemon carinicauda; assembly: GCF_036898095.1. Lineage (NCBI taxonomy): Eukaryota > Metazoa > Arthropoda > Malacostraca > Decapoda > Palaemonidae > Palaemon > Palaemon carinicauda. Next base: position 118,329,297 of record NC_090729.1, read on the forward strand.
AAATGTTTTCATTTTCCAAGATAAAGATAATACTTTTAACCACCTCGATTTCAATTTTAGAGTTCAAAATTGCTCCAACTGTAGTAAGGCCTACGAAATTCATATGATAATTCACATCTAAGAAAGTTGTAATGAAAAGCAGTAGTAGAAAAACAATCGGTTATGATAACATTGTTACTTCAGCTTAGTAATTACCTTTCACTGTAGCCCCCACCAGTAATTCTGAGGGAGGACTGTTTGCAGGCTCTCAGTTGGAACAGGCCACACGAAATGGTCAGCTTCGAGTCAGAATCAATTGCCTGAAAAAGGTCTTCAAATGAATGGACCTGCCACTAATTTAGTATTCTCTAGTACATATACATATATATATATATATATATATATATATATATATATATATATATATATATATATATATATATATGTATATGTGTGTGTATATATATATATATATATGTATATATATATATATATATATATATATATATATATATATATATATATATATATATATATATACTTTTACTATTATTGTTCGACACCAAACAATAAATGGAGAGAAGTAAATGTATTTCTGCTGTTATCCTGAAAACTATCTGCAGGACAGTCAGTCCGGAGAGAAACTATCTTCGTTTTTCAGACGCCACTAAGACATTGTCTATTCAATATATACAGTATATATATATATATATATATATATATATATATATATATATATATATATATATATATATTGAATTAATAATGTCTTGGTGGCGTTCATAAATCAAAAATAGTTTGTCCTCCAGATAGTTTTCAGAATAACAGGGAAACGTTTTTCAGTTTCTTCATTTATAACTTGATATCGACACTTGTTTCGAATCAGTTGGTGACTTTTCTTCAGGACTGCATTGGTTGAGTGATCGAATGACACTTTAACATAAAGGCTGTGCGCGTGAGAATTCTCATACAAAAATATTTGGAAACTCTGAAACTAATTAGTTAGAATTGATAAAGGAAAACTTTAGAGTCTTTGAAATATACAGAGAGAGAGAGAGAGAGAGAGGGAGAGAGAGAGAGAGAGAGAGAGAGAGAGAGAGAGAGAGAGAGAGAGAGAGAGAGAGAGAGAGAGAGAGAGAGTGATTTGTCATTACTAGGAACAAGTTATCCCTCCTTCAGCACGCCAAAAATACTGAAGAAGAAAACCTGTGATGTATCAACTTGCATCAGTTTGATTAAACGAAGAAAGCTAGAGTTTATTTCTGCTAGTGACTTGGCCAATTTATTTAGGTAGCTCATTAAAAAAACAAATTTATAAAGATTTAGAGACATCACTCCATTATAAATCAAAGCTTTAATGATGGCAATAATAATTGTATCAACCAACAGACAATTTGTTCGAGCAAACCTCAAAAGTCCATCGGCAGTCTTCCTTCTTACGATATTTGCCATTGAGCCTCTTCGATTTGATAGCCACACTCTCGCCTCTGTCCAGTCTGAGTGTTTGACCACACTTGGCATAATTGCTTTCTGCAAATCAAGAATTTCCTCTTAGACAATATAAGTTAAAAAGGTGAAATTACAAGAATACATTTAAAAATAATGATAATGTTATTATTATCATTATTATTATTATTATTATTATTATTATTATTATTATTATTATTATTATTATTATTATTATTATCATTAATACTTTAAAAGCTACATAGTTGAAAAAGCTGGATGCTATAAGCCCAGGGGTCCAACAGGGGAAATAGTCCAGTGAGGAAAGGAAATGATGAAAAATGAAATATTTCAGGAACAGTAAAACATTAGGATAAATATTTCCTATATAAACAGTTAAAACCTAAAAAAATAAGAGTGAAGAGAAATTAGATAGAGTAGTGTGGCCGAGTGTATCCTCAAGCAAGAGAACTCTAAGCCAAGACAGTGGAAGACGATGGTACGAAGGCTATGGCACTACCCAAGACAAGAGAACAATGGTTTGATTTTGGAGTGTCCTTCTCCTAGAATAGCTGCTTACTATAGCTAAATAGTCTTTTCTATCCATACCAAGAGGAAAGAATCCCCTGAACAATTACAGTGCAGTAGTTAACCCTTTGAAAAAAGTGGAATTGTTTTCAACATATTAAATTCGTAATACTAAAAGTAACGAATTTTTTCTCACAGTAAAAATGATATAATTATGCAGGATAAATCTTATGAAAACGTTTATAAGGACCTTGTTCATCATTTAGCTGTTCAAGATTTCTTGGCTCGTGAATCCACTGGGGTTGAACTGAAGAACCATCTTCGAATAATGGATCCGAGATCAATCTGAAAGAAGGAAATCATGGAATCAAATCAGATAGCAATATATTTCTAATCTTGATTGCATACAGATCCTTTTTCTGTCCTGTCAATCTTGATTTCCAATATTATAGAACTAATCTAAAACATATTTTTCTTTTGGAAAGGAACATCCAGTTTAGTTTCTATTTTTAGTCTTGATTTTTTCCTAATGTATTCTACCTATTGTTTATTTTTTTACTATTAATGTTTATATTGTATCGTCAAGACATGTTAAGAGGAGGTGATATTATTATTATTATTATTATTATTATTATTATTATTATTATTATTAGCTAAGCTACAATACTTCTTGGAAAAGCTAGTTGCTTTAAGCCCAAGGGCTCAAAAAGAGAATAATAGCAAATCGAGGTAAGGAAATAAGGAAATAAATAAACTATGTTAGAAATAATGAACAAGTGAAATAATTTAAGAACAGAAACAACATTAAAATAGATCTTCCAGATTTAAACTATGAAAACTTCAAAATAAACTAGAGAAGAGAAATAAGAAAGAATAGTGTGCCCGAGTGTACCCTTAAGCAAGAGAACTCTTCCCCAAGACATTGGAAGACCATGTTACAGAGGTTATGGCACTACCCAAGATTAGAGAGCAATGGTTTGATTTTAGAGTGTCCTCCTAGAAGAGTTGCTTAACAGCTAGAAAGTCTCTTCTACACTTACCAAGAGGAAAGTAGCCACTGGACAATTACAGTACAGTAGTGAACTACTTGAGTAAATAACTGCTGAGTAATCTTAGTGTTGCCAGGTGTATGCGGACAGAGGAGAATGTGTAAAATATAAGCTAGAATATAGGCAAAGAAAAAACTAGCCATAACCAGAGAGAGGGATCCAATATATTACTGTCTGGCAGGTCAAAGGACCCAGCAGCTCTCTAGGGGCATATTGTTTACCAAAAGCTCTCAATCCCCTGTTTACCCTTCTTTTAATTTCAGTCTCGTGTCCTGGAGAAACAGTCACTGTCTAACCTAAGTATGTATATTCATTAACAGTTTCTAGAGGTTCTTACATAACTCTTATTTACTGTCTCTACATTTTCATTGAACATTATCTTAGTTTTACTCATATTCATTTTCAGTCCTACATTTCTTCTTTTTTTTTTTTGTATTCAAATCTTTCATCATCTTTTGTAATTCCTCCCATAATTCCCTAAACACACCTATGAAATCTGCAAGTCTTAAGGTATTCCTAATTAATATTTATTGCTACATTTTCCCAATTTAAATTCCTAAAAAGGAAACAAAATATACTTACGCTTCGTCTCCATTCGAGGTGGGAGAGGAACTGGTGCACAAGAAGCCCTGTGAAATAAAAGTGGTCTTAGTAGTCTGATTACTTAGAAAGAAATATATGCTACTTTCCTCAAGGCCATTATATGCCCGGAGGAATTTCTAAGTTCAACAGAACAAAAAAAGAACTGTATTTTGGAAAACGGGATTTATTGAAGGGGACCTATGATGACTCATTTTGCTAAACTAAACATATCTATTTTGTATAGAATATTTATCATCATCATCATCATCATCATCATTATTATTATTATTATTATTATTATTATTATTATTATTATTATTATTATTATTATTATTAGCGAAGCTACAACCCTAGTTAGAACAGCAGGATTTTTCAACAGGGAAAGTAACCTATTGAGAACAAGGAAATAAGGACAAAATAAACTACATATGACGAGAAATGAATGAAATAGTTCATGCTATCTTAATTAAGATCAGTAACAACGTTGAAGTAGATCAGTCATATAAAAACTATAGAACGAGATAAGCAAACAATACTCGAAACTAGACAGAAAGAAAGAATTAAAACATGTCTTCATAATGGACTGATTACCGAAATTCTTAAAAGACTTTCTCAATGAGCCAATTCATTTCGTTGTAAAGGAAGAAGAAAAAGATAGCATGTTTCTCAAAAGTCAATTTGTTATCAATATCACACCTAAAATTCTAAAAAAGTCATACAGAGTTAAAGAAACATCAATGCTGAGATCCGGATGTTGAGGAGCCAATATCCTTGATCTACTTACAATCATACTTTGAGTTTTGTTAGGATTCAACTTCATGTCCCATAATTTGCACCATGCACTAATTTTAGCTAGATCTCTATTAAGGGATTCAGCAACGTCAGATCTACATTCAGGAGGTGGAATTGATGCAAAGAGAGTAGCATCATCTGCATATCCAAAAAGCTTGTTTTCTAAGCAAGACCACATGTCGTGTGTATATAGTATGCAAAGTAATGGGTCAAGAATAATAAAATAACAAAAGAATAAAATGGCATCAGATGAGTTTTACATGTGGTTGTTATGAAGATCATTTTTGATATGTCCTTATCAAAGGAAAATATCTATGGAAAATCGGTAAAAGCTAAAAAGTTTCTATTTGAGAGTCGAGTACATACGAACACGCGCACACTCTATATAAATAAATATATATATATATTTATATATATATATATATATATATATATATATATATATATATATATATATACATATATATATATATATATATATATGTGTGTATATATATTCATGTATATATATATATATATATATATATATATATATATATTATGTATATACATATATATATATATATATATATATATATATATATATATATTTATATTTATATATATGGTATATATATATATGTATATATATATATATATATATATATATAGATATATAGATATAGATATATGTGTATATACATATATATAGATATATATATATATATATATATATATATATATATATATAT
>NC_090729.1:118341903-118346903 GCF_036898095.1 Palaemon carinicauda
AAGATATTTTTTTAAAAAAATGTATGAGAATTTTTTTTTACTAAACTCAAATAAAAAATCCTTTGACTGAACCTAAGGTAATTTCAGGATTTATGGGTGGGATCACAGTCTCTCGTGTCAGGGATTTTACCAGACGTTTCAATTCGGATGACCCCTGTGTCAAGAAGGTTGAAATCAAACCCTTCAACACCACATGCCCTAACTGCCCACTCTCTAAGACGTTTAAAACGCTTTAAGAAGGCTCAATTCACTGGCAGTTCTCTCCTCAGTCAGCCTCTTCTACAACGTTTACAGCACTTACAGAGGCCGGGTCAAGTCTGTGTGACGATTCCTGGTAACGGCATCTGGCTTGTGTCCAGTGACATCTGGTCCGAGGGAGAGTTTTCTCTTCCAGATGAGAATCAACACAATATGTTGCTCAGACAGAAACAAATGATGTCTGCCTCGCACATTCGGATCGAATGAAAAGCTCTCAATGAGGTCACTTGGTGGGTCGGGGAGTTGGACAAAACTCTCTGGCATGACATTGTGTGTGGTCTCCCCAGGCAAGAAGTCCTGAAATATTATGAGCTCTTAGCTTTTGGCTCCTTTTAGAATATGTATGTACTGTATATATATATATATATATATATATATATATATATATATATATATATATATATATATATATATATATATATATATATATATATATATGCAAAAGCCAGTAGGAAATGATAAAAAGCTTTAGTACCAAGCGCTTTCAAACATTTTAATACACTTCTTCAGGGTACAATAAAAAGTGAGACATAGTTGAAGAACGTCAAAAAGTAAAGTAGGATATAAACAAAAAAACAACATATTTTTGAACAGTAGGGAAATGATAGAAAAACCAAGTCAGCTAACTAGCATTGTCAAACAATCAAACAACCCACAGCCAAAACTTTTTTTTGTACTTGAACGTAAACTGGTCATAAACACAAAAAGGTAAACACAAATTATATAATTCTGATTTGTTGAACAATATTGGTCATGAGGAAACTATCCAATATATATAAACCAGCACTGATATTAAAAACACAATCTTCACAACATCTTTACAGAATAGCTGCTCTTTGGAGTTCTTCCAGTCTATCAAAGGATTATATTAATTCATGTGAACGAGTAGTGCCTTAGACACATTACCCACTCGAACGCAGTATTTATGTTGATTTAACCTTGTTACCAGCATTTTACCACTTTGCCTAAAATATTTCAAATTACAACCACTAAATGGAATTTCATATATGCAGCCTACACTATTACACGGAGAGTTTTTTATCAAAATACACTTTATAGTAAAAGAATTTCTAAAAACAACATTAACCTTAAAACATCTTAAAACTTTTGGTAGACAGAGAAAACTATCATTATACGGTAAAACTAATAAATTATCATGATTAAAAGATGTTACATTGTCAATTGCATAATAAGTTTTTTTTGGCTTTTTGTAATGCTACGTCAACTAAGAACCTTGGATACTTCAAATTAAAGGCAATTTCGTACATTCTTAAAAACTCATCATCTAAAAATTCTGGGCAACAAACTCTAAGAGCTCTCAAAAACATTGAGGAAAAAACAGAGAGTTTTACTTTAATATGGTTATTAGAATAAAAGTGAATGTAAGACGATACATTGGTGGGTTTTCTAAAAACGCTAAACTTGAATCTATTATTATGTCTATGAACATTTACGTCTAAAAAGGGCAGAACAGAACTTCTTTCTTCCTCAATTGTAAAATTATTAGAAGGAACCAGTGAGATTAGTCTCAGTAAAAAATCAGATACATCTTCATTTAAAGGCCATATACAAAAAATGTCATCAACATAGCGAGACCACAAAACTCTTCCCGGCCAAATATTCACTAAAAGCTTCTTCTCAAAAAATTCCGTATCAATATTACTTAAAAGAGGTGATAAAGGGTTACCCATTGCCAATCCAAATTTTTGCTCATAAAAATTCCCATATAAAGTAAATTTACAATCTTTGATGCACAGTTTAATCAATTCTAACTTAGTATTACATGGCAGAGAAAATTCAGAATTAGGCAACTCTTCGGTAAAAAATCTAGTAAATCATCAACTGGAACTTTAGTAAAAAGTGATGTCACATCAAAACTTATCATTTTAATTCAAAATCAATATTGTAACTTCTTAAATGATTAAGGAAATCAACATTATTTTTCACAGAGAAGCCAGAATGTTTCCTAACAAGGGAGACAAGTCTTTAACTAGCCATTTTGATAGGTTCTACACCGATGACCCCGATAATTAGTTCTGTCGGGTCATCGGTGTAGAACCTATCAAAATGGCTAGTTAAAGACTTGTCCCCTTGTTAGGAAACATTTCCGGCTTCTCTGTGAAAAATAATGTTGATATATATATATATATATATATATATATATATATATATGTATATATTATATATATATATGTATATGTATATTATATATATAAATGTGAATATATATAAATAAATATATATATATATATATATATATATATATATATATATATATATATATATATACAGTATATATATATATAATTACTAGCTAAACTGCAACCCTAGTTGGAAGAACAGGAGGCTATAAGCACAAGGGCTCCAAAAGGGAAAAATAGCCTAGTGAGGAAAGGAAGAAAAATAAACTACCAAGAGGTGAAGAACAATTAGAATAAATGATTGTATATATATATATATATATATATATATATATATATATATATATACATATATATATATATATATATATATATATATATATATATATATATATATATATATATATATCTATATACCAACTTTATGATAGTAGGTTGGCCTGGGCACCAGCCACACGTTGAGATACTACGCCGGAAAGTTATGAGGTCATATGACTGGCCAGACAGTACTAAATTGGATCCTTCTCTCTGGTTAGGGTTCCTTTCCCTTTGACCACACATACACCGAATAGTCTGGCCTATTCCTTACAGATTCTTCTTTGTCCTTATACATCTGACAGCAATGCGATTACCAAACAATTCTTCTTCACCAAAGGGGTTAACTACTGCACTTTAATTGTTCAGTGGCTACTATCCTCTTGGTAAGGATCGAAGAGATTCTTCAGCTATGTTAAGCAGCTCTTCTAGGAGGAGGACACTCCGAAATCAAACCATGGAGATTCCATTACGAGAGGCGACGAAAATAGCGCTGTTTTTAAACATATAACACTGGAAAATCATCTAATAGATCTCAAGAATATGGACAAATTGATATCAATGCCTGGTACATATAGACGGAAACTGATTGAAACAGTTTTATTTTAAAATTCTGATAATTTTAATATTTATCTAAATAATTTTAAATTTGATCTGTTTTTAAATAATATTGTAAAAAAATGTAACTATTATTATTATTATTATTATTATTATTATTATTATTAAATTCTAAGCTACAACCCTAGTTGGAAAAGCAGGATGCTATAAGCCCAAGTGCCCTAACAGGGAAAATAGCCCAGTGAAGAAGGAAAACAAGGAAAATGGAAATACTTTAAGAAAAGTAACATTGAAATAAATATTTCTTATATAAATAATAAAAAACTTCAACAAAACAAGAGGAAGCGAAATTAGATAGAATCGTGTGCCCGAGTGTACCCTCAAGCAAGAGAACTCTACCCTAAGACAGATGAAGACCATGGTACAGAAGGTATGGCACTACCCAAGAATTAGAGAACAATGGTTTGATTTTGGAGTGTCCTCTTAGAAGAGCTGCTTACCATAGCTAAAGTCTCTTCTACCATTACCAAGAGGAAAGTAGCCACTGAACAGTTACATTGCCGTAGTTATCCTCTTTGGTAAAGAAGAATTGTTTTGGTAATCTTAGTGTTTTCAGGTGTATGAGGACAGAGGAGAATCTGTAAGGATGAATAATTGAATAGTTGAATCGAGGAGGATAGCGGGTTGTGTGTAAGTAATGAAAACAAATACCTTGGGTGTTTCTGTTTCAGGTATATTGAAGCCAAGGTGAAAATATGAAAATTATAAAGGAATGGCTGAGCTAACACTGGCATGAATTATTGTTTAGGACTGTTGGAATGAGAGAGGTGGAGATATATAGAAAAAAGTAAAGTGTTCAAATATATATTTGGGCAAGTACAAACATACAGTATATCATTAGCTGTTGCTAGCCACTGCAGGAAAAAGGCCTCAGACATGTCCTTCCACTTGCGTCTATTTATGGTCTTGTTAGGCCAGGCCATGCCCAAAAATTTGTAACCATTTGTTTTCTGAAGAGGAAGGCAGATAGATGGTCCCTTCGAAAGCTAAATCAATTTCATTTTTCATACATTGAGGGTTATTATATATATATATATATATATATATATATATATATATATATATATATATATATACATATATACATTGATATATATGTATATATATATGTATATATATATGTATATATATATATATTGATATATATATATATATATATATATATATATATATATATATATATATACTGTATATGTGTGTGCGTGTTTATTTGTAAGGTAAATTACAAAGTTGGGATAGTAATAAAAACAAAGAGTGATATTTTAAAGAAAATTGGAGATAGAAATTCATGTAAAAGGGGTATTTAAGGTAAAGGCAGGAAACTAGATGGATAATAATTGCCTTACCCACTCATCTTAAGCTTGACCCAACCTCTCCTGTTAATTATATATTAAGAAATTATTAATAGTGTGAAATGAACACCAACTATTGTTGACATAACAAGCAAACCCAAAGGCACAGAGATAGATATGTAAGCAGAGTAATGAGAAACTTGATCTTCCTCATTCCTGTATCTGAAGCTGAACTAATTAGTTTAGCTTTTCGATCTCGTGAAATTAAAGTTCTCTTGGTGGACCTTGATACTTATGAAGGTGTAGACCCAAATGGTATATTTCCTTTATTTTTTATAAAAACTGCAGATTTTTTAGCTCCAAAGTTATCTGTTAT
>NC_090729.1:118351903-118366903 GCF_036898095.1 Palaemon carinicauda
TTCATGGGACCTACCTTGGGGAGCCTATAAGTCTATCAGCTGAGGAGTTACCACCAGCAATTGCCTGGCCCAACTGGGTCCTACCTTAGGAAGCTATTAGGTCTACTACCTGAGGGGTCATAAGTAGCAATTGCCTGGCACTTCTGGGACCTACCTTGGGGAGCCTATAAGTCTATCAGTTGAGGAGCTAGCACCAGCCATTGCCCAACCCATCAGGTCCTACCTTGGGGAGGTGTTAGGTCTACCGGCTGAGAAGTCATAAGCTGCCATTGCGTAGCCCTCATGGGTCTTCCTAATGGGAGCATATTGGTGCCCTAGATAAGGAGTCATCAAGAGCCATTGGCTAGCCCATCCAGGTCCTACCTCGTGTAGCGTATAAGTCTATCAGCTGAGGAGTTACCACCATTGCCTGATCCATCCGGGACTTACCTTAGGAAGCCGTTAGGTCAACCGGTTGAGGGGTGAGAAACAGCCATTGCCTGGCCCATTTGTGTCCTACCTTGGGTAGTCTATAGATCCATCTGCTGAGAAGTCATTACCAGCCATTGCCTGGCCCATGCACGCCCTACTTTGGGGAGCCTATTGGTCTACTAGCTGAGGAGTCATCACCAGCCAGTGGCTGGCCCATCCGGGTCCTACCTTGGGGAGCTGTTAGGTCTATCTCCTGAGGGGTGAGAAGCAGCCATTGCCTGGCCCTCCTGGGTCTTACCTTGGGAAACCTATAAGGCTATCAGCTGAGGAGTTACCAACAGCCATTGCCTGGCCCATCCGGGTCCTACCTTGGTTAGCGTATGAGTCTATTAGCATTGAGTTATCACCAACCAGTGGCTGGCCCATCAAGATCATACCTTGGGTAGCCTTAAGTCTATCTGCTGAAAAGTCACCATCATCCATTGCCTGGCCCATCCAGGTCCTACCTGGGAGAGCCTTTGGTTTACTAGCTGAGGAGTCATCACCAGCTAGTTGCTGGCCCCTCCGGGTCCTACCCTGGGGAGCTGTTTGGTCTACCGACTGAGAGGTGAGGTGCAGCCATTGCCTGGTCGTCCTGGCTCTTACCTTGGGGAATCTATAAGTCTATCAGCTGAGGAGTTACCAACAGCTATTGCCTGGCCCATCCGGGTCCTAACTTGGTTGGCCAATAAGTCTTTCAGTGTAGGAGTTATCACCAGCCAGTGGCTGGGCCATCAATGTCATTCCTTGGGTAGCCTATAAATCTATCAGCTGAGGAGTTACCATTAGCAGTTGCATGGCCCATCCCATTCCTATCTTGGGGAGCCAATAGGTCTACCGGCTAAGGGGTCATAAGCAGCCATTGCCTGCCCTTTCTTGGTCTTACCTAGGGGAGCCTATTGGTCTTTTAGCTGAGAAGTCATGAAGAGCCATTGTTTGGCCCACCCAGGTCCTACCTTGGAAAGCCTAGAGGTCTACCTGCTGAGGAGGCATCACCAGCAATTGCATGGCCCTCATAGGTCTTACATTGGGTGTATCAGCTGAAGAGTTACCACCAGCCATTGCCTGGCCTATCCGGGTTCAACCTTGATGATCCTATTGGTCTACTAGATGAGGAATCATCACCAAACAGTGGCTGGCCTATCCAGGTCCTACCATGGGAAGACGTTAAGTCTAACGGCTGAGGGGTCATAACCAGCTGTTGCCTGCCTCTCCTAGGTCCTACCTTTGTGAGCTTATTGGTCTACTAAGTGAGGAGACATCACCAGTAGTGCCTGGCCCTTTCAGGTCCTACCTCAGGTAGCCTATAAGTCTATAAGCTGACGACTCACCACTGGCCATTGTGTGGCCCATCCAGGTCCTTCCTTGGGGAGCCGTAAGTTCTACTGGCTGGAGGGTCACAAAAAGCCATTATCTGGCCCTCTTGGGTCCTATCTTGGAAGCCTATTGGTCTACTAGCTGGGAATTGATCACCAGCTAGTGGTTGGCCCATCCAGTTCCTACCTTTGGTAGCCTTTAAGTCTATCAGCTGAGAGATCACCACTAGCCATTGCCTGGCTCATCCGGATCTTGCCCTGGGAAGCCATTACGTGTAGCTGCTGAATGGTAAGAAGCAGCCATTGCCTTGTTATCTTGGGTCCTACGTTGGGGAGCCTATAAATCTATCTGCCAAGGAGTTACCACCAGCCATTGCCTGGCCCATCCGGGTCCTCCTTTAGGAAGCCGTTAAGTCTACCGGCTGAGGGGTCATAAGCAGCCATTGCCTGGCCCTCCTAGGTCTTACCCTTGGAAGCATTTAAATCTATCAGCTGATGAGTTACCAAAGGCCATTGCCTGGCCCAGCTGGGTCCTATCTCGGGAAGCCGTAATGTCTACCGTCTGAGCGGTATTAAGCAGTCATTGCCTGGCCCTCTTGGGTCCCCCCTCGGGGAGCCTATTGGTCTCCTAGCTGAGGAGTCTTAACTAGCAAGCGGCAGGCCCATCTAGGTCCTATCTTGGGGAGCCTACTGCTCTACTAGTTGAGGAGTTATTAACTGCCAGTGGCTGCCCTATCCAGGTCCTAACTTGGGTAGCCTATTAGTCTTATCAGATGAGGAGTCACCACCAGCAATTGCCTGGCCTATCCTAGTTTCACCTTGGGTAACCTACAAGTCTATCAGCAAAGGAGTAACCATCAGCCATTGCCTGGCCCATTCCGGTCCTACCTTGGTGAGCCGTTAGGTCTATTGGCTGAGGAGTCTTAAGGAGCTATTGCCTGGCCCTTCTGGGTCCTACCTATGGGAATGTATTGTTCTCCTAGATGAGGAATCATCAAGAGCCAGCAGCTGGCCCACCCAGGTCCTACATTTGGAAGCCTTTAGGTTTATCATCTGAGGAGTCATGACCAGCCATTGTCTGGCCCTTCTGTGTCTTACTATGGGAAGCCATTAGGTCTACCGATTGAGGGGTAAGAAGCAGCCACTGCCAGGCCCAATTAGGTCCTACGATTGGGAGCCTATAAGTTTATCAGATGAGGAGTTACCACCGGCCATTACCTGGCCCATCAGGTCCTACCTTTGGGAGCTGTTAGGTCTACCGGCTGAGGGATCAAAAGCATCTATTGCCTGGCACTCCTTGGTCCTTCGTTTGACCGACTATTGGTCTAATAGCTGAGGACTCATCACCAGCGAGTGACTGGCCCCTTCAGATCCTACCATGGGTAGCCTATATTTCTAGCAGCTGATGAGTTACCACCAGCCATTGCCCTGTCCATCCACGTCGTACCTTTGGGAGCTGTTAGGTATACCGGCTGAGGGGTCATAAGCAGCCATTGATCAGCCCTCTTGGGTCCTACATTGGGGAGGCTATTGGTCAATTAGCTGAGAAGTCATCATCAGCCAGTGGCTGGCCCATCAAGGTCCAACCCTTGGTAGCCTATTGGTCTACTAGCTGAGAAGTTATCAACTGCCAGTGGCTGGCCCATCCAGGTCCTAACTTGGGTAGCCTATAATTCTATCAGCCGAGGAGTCACCACCAGCCATTGCCTGGTCCATCCGGGTTTTACCCTGGGAAGCCAATAAGTCTACCAAATGAGAGGTAAGAAGCTCCCTTTGCCTTGCTCTACTGGGACCTACCTTTGGGAGAAGATGGGTTTACTGTCTGAGAGGTCTTAAGCAGCCCTTGCCTGGCCCTTTTGGGTCCCACCTTGGGGAGCCTTTTGGTCTACTAGCTGATGAGACATCACCAGCAAGTGGCTGTCCCATCCAGGTCTTACCATGGGTAGCCTATAAGTCTATCAGCCGAGGAGTCACCACCAGCCATTGCCTGGTCCATCCGGGTTTTACCCTGGGAAGCCAATAAGTCTACCGAATGAGAGGTAAGAAGCTCCCTTTGCCTTGCTCTACTGGGACCTACCTTTGGGAGAAGATGGGTTTACTGTCTGAGAGGTCATAAGCAGCCCTTGCCTGGCCCTTTTGGGTTCCACCTTGGGGAGCCTTTTGGTCTACTAGCTGATGAGTCATCACCAGCAAGTGGCTATCCCATCCAGGTCTTACCATGGGTAGCCTATAAGTCTATCAGACGAGGAGTCACCACCAGCCATTAGGTCTACCAGGTGTGGTATCATAAGTACCATTGTCTGGCCCTCCTAAGTCCTATAAAGGGGAGCCTATTGGTCTACTAGATGAGGAGACATCAAGAGCCATTGGCTGGACCACCCAGTTCTTTCCATGAGAAGGTTATAGGTCTATCAGCTGAGGAGTCACCGCCAACCATTGCATGGACCATCCTAGTCCTACCTTGGGTAACATATAAGTCTATCAGCAGAGAAGTCATCACCAGCCAGTGGCTGGCCCATCCTGGTCCAACCTTGTGGAGCCTATTGGTCTAATAGCTGAGGAGTTATCCCCAGCCAGTGGCAGGCTCAACCTGGTCCTACCTTGGATAGCCTATAAGTCTATCAGCTGAGGAGTCACCACGAGACCTTGCCTGGCCTATACCGGTCCTACCCTGGGGAGATGTTAGGTCTACCGGCTAAGGGGTGAGAAGCAGCTCCTGGGTCCTGCCTAGGGGAGCATATATGTCCCCTAAATAAGGAGTCATCAAGAGCCATTGGCTGGCCCATCAGGTCCTATGTTGGGAAGCGTATAGGTGTATCAGCTGAGGAGTAATCACCAGCCATTAACTGGCCCTCTCAGGTCTTACCTTGGGTAACTTTTAAGTTTATCAGCTAAGGAGATACCACTGGCCATTGCCTGGCAAAAAGGTCTTACCTTGGGGACCCTATTGGTGTACTAGGTTAGGACTCACCACCAGCCAGTGGCTGGCACATCCACGTCCTACCTTGGATAGCCTATAAGTCTATTAGCTGAGGAGTCACCAACAGCCATTGCATGGCACATCCGGGTCCTACCTTTGGGAGCCGTTAGTTCTACCGGCTGAGGGGTCACAAGCAGCCATTACCTGGCACTCTTTGGTCCTAACTTGGGGACCCTATTAGTCTACAACCAGAGGAGACATCACCAGCCTTTGATTGGCTCATCCAGGTCCTACCTTGGTGAGCCGTTAGGTGTAACAGCTGAAGGGTCATATGCAGCCATAGCCTGGCACTCATGGGTCCCACCTTAGGGAGTCTATTGGTCTACTAGCATAAGAATCATCACCAGCCAGTGGCTGGCCCACCCAGGTCCTACCTTGGGTAGCCTATAAGTCTATCAGCTGGTGAGTCACCATTAGCCATTGCCATGCCCATCTAGGTCCTACCTTGTGGAGCTGTTAGGTCTACTGGCTAGGGGTCATAAGCAGCCATTGTCTGGCCCTCATGGGTCCTATTTTTGGGAGCCTACATGTCTATCAGCTGAGAAGTTACCATCAGCCATAGCCTGGCCCATCTCGGTTCTACCTTTTGGAGCCATTAAGTATATCGGCTGAGGGGTCAGAAGCATGTATTGCCTGGCCCTCCCAGGTCCTACCTTTGGTTGACTTAAAGTGTATTAGCTGAGGAGTCACCACCAGTCATTGCCTGAGGAGGTACCAGCATTGCTTGGCCCATCTGGGTCCTACCTTGGAGAGTCGTCAGCTCTACCGCCTGAGGGGTCATAATCAGCCATTGCCTGGCACTCATGGATCCTCCTTACTGGTGTACCAGATGAGGAGTTACCACCAGGCAGTAGCTGGCCAATCCAGCTCCTGCTTTGTGTAGCCTATAAGTCTATCAGCTGAGGAGTTACCACCGGCCATTGCCTCGCCCATCTGGGTCCTACCTTGGGCAGTCATTAGGTCTACGGGCTGAGGAGTCATAAGCAGCCATTGCCTGGCACTCTTTGGTCCCACCTTGGGGAGCATAATGGTCTACTAGTTGAGGAGTCATCGCCAGCCAGTGGCTGGCCCATCCGATTCCTACCTTGGGGAACCTATAAATCTATCAGCTGAAGAGCCATCACCAGCCAGTGGCTGGCCCTCCCATATCCTATCTTTGGTAGCCTATAAGTCTATCAGCTGAGGAGTCAGCGCCAGCCATTGTTTTGCCCATCCGCATCCTACCTTGGGGAGCAGTGAGGTCTACTGGTTAGGGGTCATAAGCAGCCTTTGCATGGCCCTCCTGGGTCCCACCTTGTGAAGCATATTGGTCTACTAGCTGAGAAGTCATCACCAGCCAGTGTCTGCCCCATCCAGATCCTACCTTGGGGACCTATTGGTCTACTAGATGAGGAGTTATCAACAGCCGGTGGCTGGCCCATTCCAGTCGTACCTTGGGTTGTCTATAAGTCTATCAGATGAGGAGTATCCACCAGCCATTGCCTGGCCCATCCGGGTCTGACCTTGGGAAACTGTTAGGTCTACCGGCTTAGGGTACTTAATCAGCCATTGACAGGCCCTCCTTGATCCTTCTTAGGGTATCAAATTAGTCTTCTAGCTTAGAAGCCATTGGCTGGACACCCAAGGTCCTACCTTTGAAGCCTATAGGTCTATCAGCTGGGGAGTCGCCACCAGCCATTGCCTGGCCCCTCCTGGTCCTACCTTGTGTAGCCTATTGGTCTACTAGCTGAGGAGTCATTACCAGCAATTGCCGGGCCCATCCAGGTCTTACCTTGGGGAGCTCTTAAGTCAACTGGCTCAAGGGTCCTAAGCAGCCATTGCCTGTCCCTCTAGGGTACTACCTTGGGGAGCCTATTGGTCTACTAGCTGAGAAGTCCTCACCAGCCAGTGGCTGGCCCATCAAAGTCCTATCTTGGGTAGCGTATAGGTCTATTAGTAGAGGAGTCACCAAAAGCCATTGCCTGGCCCATCCCTGTCCTACCTTGGGAAGCCGTTAGGTCTACAGGCTGAGGGATCATAGGCAGCCATTGCCTGTCCCTCCTGGGTCCTACCTAGCAGAGCATATTGGTATCCTAGATGAGTAGTCATCAAGAGCCATTGGCTGGTCCACCCGGGGCTACGTTGGGAAGCCTATATGTCTATCAGAGGAAGATTCATCACCAGCCATTCACTGAGCCTCCAAGGTCTTACCTCAGGTAGTCTATAAGTCTATCAGTTGAGGAGTTACCACCCGCCATCGCCTAGCGCATTCGGGTCTTACCTTGGGAAGCTGTTAGGTCAACCACAAATTCAATAGTCATGAGTTATTATTGGGAGGAAGAAGAAGAGCGAAGTAAACAAAGTGTTGTCGGAGCTACACCTTAAGTTTTTGCCGATTTTCTTTGGAATCTGAGTTGTTAACTGAATGGAAATGAGGTGAGAGGTTTATGAACATGCAGTGATTTGTGGTATATATAGACAGTGAGAGAATTATCTCCCATAGACAAAATATAGTGCTAGTGTTTAAGGTACCCCCTAGCCATCCTTAGGGGGGAACCTCTACGCGTTTTTTTAGCGTCGGTGGTGCCATCTTTTGAGAAATTTTGTTACTAATTTCGGCAAAATGATGTACCGTTCAACGGCATTCAAGAGAAAGGACTCTTTTGGATTGCAGTTCTCTGCTTCCCCATCTATGGAAATTGTGAGCGATATGTTATTTTCGTGCATGAAATTGAATCCTAGTACTATAATAGGCGTGCAAATGATGAATAGGAATAGAGTTATCGTTAAAGTGACACCGGAAGTGTTTCCTGACATTATGAAACAGTTCGAAGACAAAGAAATAAGCTCTGCGAAATGTGGACAGGTAAAAATTGTAAATTTAAGTTCCTCTGTCACATATGTGTCTATAAGGAATGCTACATTTGAACTTGAAGATGAAGTGTTAAATTCAGTATTATCAAAGTATGGAAAAGTAGAAGGAATACGACGTAACAGGTATGTTGAAGGGCCATTGAAAGGTTACTTGTCAGGAGTACAGACAGCGAAAATGAGATTAAAAGAAAACGTTCCCTCATCTATCACATTAATGGGGTACACACTAACTGTGTTGTATAATGGACAGCAACGAACATGTTTTAGGTGCAAAGAGGTTGGGCATGAGGTGAAAAATTGTCCATTAGAAAGTACGAGACCTAGGTTTAATGAGGAGGATTTCCCTGACATGGTTCCTGATCAGAAGAGGAATTCAATGAAAACAAAAGCAAACAAGAACAGCGAGACTACGGCAACGGTATCTGGCAAAGACGACACTTTGGATAGAGAAACTGTTATTCAGTCTGAGGCAGGTCTGGAAGAAGAGAATGTTGAAACAGAAATAAGTTTTGATTATTTAAGGAAAGAACCTCTCGAGAGCGGATCAGAAAATGAAGATGATGGAAACTGCTTGGCTGAAATTGACCAGGTAATAATTGACGAACCCCAGGAACATGGATTATCACAGGAAATAGGAACCAGTGCAATGGAAACTGCAACAATCCAGGCGGAAGTTCACCAGGTAACGATGGAAAGTGACGAATTGACAGCAAATGAAGATATGGTTAGTGGAAACAAACTTAACCACTATGAAGACACGAGCGTGCGGCCCTGAGAATCGATTCCCCAGGAGGAGCATCGTTGTATCACCGACAAAGGAACAGGAAACTGGTATACGGAACCAGATGGAGCCAATAAGCTGAAGATAACTTTAAAAAAGGACCAGACCCAGAGCATGGATGTGGATCGTAGGAGTTCAACATCAGATAACGAAACAGAAAAATGTCCAAAGAAGCATAAACCATGTTAATTTTAGTGTATAAAAGAATTTATCTTTAATTTCTATCAAATTCATTTCATCCACATTAAATATAGCGACAGTTAATGCCAATGGACTTAATTGTATAAATAAGCAAATCAAATTAATAAGTTTAATGTTTTTATACAAACTAAATATAATTTTTATTCAAGAACACAATATAAAAACTGAAGGGAAACTAGAGTACATAGAAAAATTTTGTAAGATATTGATAAATTATACACAATATCATAAAGGAGGACTTGCTATCTTTATTCGAAAATCATCAAATGTGGATGTCCTGAATGTAGAAAATGATATAAATGGTGATTTATTGAGTGTTAATTGTGTTTGTTCAAATGTTCACATTCAGCTACTGAATGGCTATGCCCCTGCTGGAAGTAGCAAAAAGAAAGAAAGAGAACAGCTCTTTTGTAAAGATATTATGTATTTCTTGCGAAATAATATAAGTAACATTATATTGGGTGGAGATTGGAACTCCACTACTAGTATGAGGGATTGTTCAAATTCAGATAGTTGCCTTTTATCTAAATCTCTTGTGTGCCTTAGAAATAATTTGAAATTGAAAGACGCTTGGTATCTTCTAAACCATCATGTAGAGCATACATCTATTAGGGAAAACTATGGCTCAAGGTTAGATAGATTTTATGTAAGAGATTTGCAAAATCACGTAAGTGATATTCGAAACATACCTGTAAGCTGGTCTGACCATTCCATAATCAAACTAACAATAAAATTGGAGAATGTTATGTCATTAGGTAAAGGGTATTGGAAACTCAATTGTAATATTTTGAATAACGATTTAGTTAAAGAAAATTTTCATGATGGCTTGGTCTGAGATTAGAAATAAGAAAGGCAAATTTGAAAATATTAAATGTTGGTGGGACTTTGCAAAAGAACAACTAAAATCCTTTTTTGTAAGTTGTTCAAAGCAAATTAATCGGGAGAGATACGGACTACTTAATTTACTGAATTATCAGTTAAAAGAGGGAATTGGGAAATCGACCTTGAATGCTGAGAAAATGTCATTAGTGAATTCATTAAAATTAAGAATAAATAGTATTCAAGATAGAATATGTGAAGGGATAAAAATAAGAGCCAAAGTTGATGATAAATTAAAAGGAGAACAAGTGTCAGCCTATCTACTAGGGAAGGAAAAAA
The DNA here is from genome assembly GCF_036898095.1 of Palaemon carinicauda. Lineage (NCBI taxonomy): Eukaryota > Metazoa > Arthropoda > Malacostraca > Decapoda > Palaemonidae > Palaemon > Palaemon carinicauda. Next base: position 118,361,643 of record NC_090729.1, read on the forward strand.
ATACTAAAACCTTTCTGAATAAGATTAGGAGAGAAGATGGTAGCGAAATTGTTAATCCCGATGCAATTATTTTATGTGTAAGCGACTATTTTGAAAACCTCTTTAAAAAAGAAAAATGTAATAAACATAGTCAACAGATGTTTCTCAATTTAATCAATAATGTTATAGACAAAAATAAAAATGATATATTAACAGCAGATGTGACAGAGTCTGAAGTATTTGCAGCCATTCGTGGAATGAAAAATGGGAAAAGTCCAGGAATAGACGGTCTCCCCGTAGAATTTTATAAGACATTTCGGAAAGATATCAAGCAAGATTTTGTAAGCCTAATGAATTTTGTGTTTAAGAATAAGACAGTTGTAAAACTAAATAAAGGAATCATTACTCTCACGCCGAAAGGAGGAGACTTAGATCATATTATTAATTGGAGACCAATAACAATGCTAAATGTAGATTTTAAAGTCATAGCTAAAATAATAACTAACAGATTTAAAAATGTATCAAATTTAGTAATAACCTCTGAACAGTTCAGCTGTCTTGAAAATAGGTCAATAATCAATTTAAACGTCTTAATGAGGGATATCATGGTTTACACAAATGAAAAAATCAAGGAGGCAGCTTTGATAAACTTAGACTGGTCAAAAGCTTTTGATCGTGTAGATCATGAACTCTTATTTGCAATATTAGAGAAATTTGGTTTCGACAGTAGTTTTATCCAGTTGATACAAATGTTATATGAAGATGCTGAAAGTGTTGTAAGCATAAACGGCAACCTCTCTAATCCATTTTTAATTAGAAAATCTGTGAGGCAGGGATGTCCATTATCCATGATGTTATTTGTTGTGTATCAAGAACCTTTCTACAGAATGATAAAAAGACAGCTTTCAGAGTCTTCCTTAAAATTACCAAATCAACTGAATGTGACTGTTTTTGGTTATGCTGATGATTCTGTTATTATTGTAAATCGTGACGAAGGTCTTTTAGAATGTATAAATGTAATCAACGAATATGAAAAAGCGTCTGGTGCCATTTTGAAAAAAAGCACGACTTCCATTTTAGGTATAGGATGTTGGAAAAACCGAACGGTATGGCCAATTAATGGCTACCAGTTTCTTCAGGATTCATGTAAAGTATTAGGAGTTTACCATACTAATAATTATCAGAAAAGTGTTGAGTTGAACTGGTCTTCTTTGGAAGATAAGATTACCAAGATGGTTGGTATTTTTCAGAATAGGAGACTGACAATATTTCAAAAGTCTATTGTAATTAATTGTAAGATTTTAGCAAAAACATGGTATATATCACATGTTTATGCAATACCAAATACATGTGCTCAAAGAATTCAGAGATGTTTGTATAAATACATATGGAATAGCAGTTATGAACCAATTACAAGAAAAACTATGTTTTTAGATAAATTAAAAGGGGGAGTTGGAATATTTAATATTTTGGGCAAATCAAAAGCCATAATGTTCCATACATTTCTGAAAAATTGTATATATAGATGTTTTGGTTATGAAATGCTGTATTTTTTCTGTAAAATTCGGGTAACTTTTCTAATTGAAACCAAAATTGAATATAAAGATTGCACTATTTTTATCGCTGTATATTATAGCATGATGATTGATAGTCATAGAAAAGTCTATCGCTTAAAGCATTATCGAAATGTGTCAAATAAAGAAACTTATTGGTTGCTTATGAATTGTGAAGATTACAAACCCAAGATAGAGCTACTGTATCCCCTTTTCAATTGGTCTTTGATTTTGAAACATGTAAACAACAAGTATATTGATAAGAACATCAGGGAAATACTTTATAGGTATACTCATGAAATACTAAATACAAATGATAGGTTGTACATCATGAATTTAACAAATGAGAATAAATGTCTATTTTGTGGTGCTGTAGAAAATAATATGCATTTTATTTATTTCTGTCCATCACTAAAGCAAATAATATACTGGTTTAAGACACTTTTGAAAAATTGTTGTAAGATCAAGACAAACAGTTTTCTTAAGATTTTGAAATTAGACTTTGAAACTGTGTCAAATAAGGATGAAAATACTGCAATGGTTCTGATATCGGATTTTTTAGCAGGAGTCAAGTGGTATGGGCGATCTATAGGACTGTTAACGGATGACCCAAATTTACTTATATTCATAAGAAATAGAATGTTAAAAACAAAAAAATTAATAAGGAATACTTTTAAAAAAGAATTAGATAAGATATTTACAAAAGAGTACTTTATGATAATTACTTAAATATGTAACATAATTATAAGTTAAGAACGTTTGTACAATAAAAGTTATTGCATATTATATATTTATTAATTGATTTAATTTGTATTGAGCTGATGTATAACTATGTAAAACAATGTATTTCATATCAGTATTTTGTAAAGAATAATTACGTATATAATGTAAATTGCTAAGATGTAACTGTATTTTTATAATAAAAGATAAAAAAAAATTCAATAGTCATTTTTTTTTTTTACCGTGAAACCCCTTAAGTTTAACAGCCAAAGTTTTTATTCATATGGTATATACTGTATGTTTCTACCTTCATTTATTATTATTATTATCATCATCATCATCATTATTATTATTATAATCATTATTATTATTAATATAATTATTATTTATCGTAATTGTTTAAAATAATAAATAGTAAATTTTATAAATTAAAGGGAAGGGAATCAAACCTTTTCACAGTAAAAGAATCAATATAAAAGACACACAAATAATATCCTCTTTTGATTCGTGTGTTATCGTCTTTTCCATAAACAGGTACAATACATTCACTGAGTTTAATTTTGGGTATAGTAAATAAACAGAATCCTTCTTGCTCTATTCCATTTTAAAAAAGTGAAAAACTCTAGTCCTTTTAAATGAACTAACATACTATATTCTTTTCACAAAATCCTAGAAGCATCTGATCTTAAGATGTATTATCATAAACGAAAGGATCTTCTCTTTCTCCCTTTACTCATCAGCTTTATTTTCATAGATGATATTGTTGTGTGTGTTAAGCAGCAGTTGGTTAAAAGGAGATTAGTTAGTGTCCTTATCATTACCTAATGTGTGGCAAGTCAAGACAACACTCCACTCCACAACTCTCGGAATACCAATTCTTGTGAAAAGATTCATTAATGATCCATAGCAGTAAAATTTCCAATGATAACAGCATAAACCTTGAAAGCAATAGAGCGCCCCCCCCCCCCCCTTCACTCAAACAACTAGGCAAGCACTTGTGTAGACCCTAAGACAGGAAGGCCCATTTGGACAAGTCCAGGATCTCCAGATGGCCAGTCTGCTCCTGGCCAGCAATCAGAGACTGATGAAATCATGGCCTATCTTCTAGATTAATTTTTCGTGTAGCTTATGTTCCTTGTTTATAGAATCATTATCAACGTTAGCAAGGAATGATACTTCGATATTAATGAATGCATTTGATGTTCTAATCTACATTACTGAGACTGCAGCTGTTTACAAGCTCTATGACTCTGAGTGATGACGTCATGTAAACAGACTACTTTTATTATACATAATGCTATGAAAATAACAGATAGGAAGATTTATATTTCATCATTGAGGTAATGTAAACAGAATTCAGTACTTTATAAACATACATTACAACACTTATTATTATACATAGCTGAATACGTTTATCCCTTTTCTAATGCTAAGCTAAGGCTTAATGGTTTCGATAATCAGTATTGTTATATTTCATAAAGTATATGATCTACGTCATCCTCTTTTTCTAGTCCATAGAAACGTAAAGGTCCACCCTCATTAGCAAACGTTATTACCGTCTCGTCTCGTGATCCTTTTAAGAACCTCAACACTTCTATAGAAAAACCGGTAATATATTCAAATACTGGAATTAATTAGTTGTCAAATATTTACATGTTAAAGGCGGTCACTGAGAAACCCCTGAAATTGAGCATGTGTACCAAAAGTTAATTAAAATCTCTCTCTCTCTGTCTCTCTCTCTCTCTCTCTCTCTCTCTCTCTCTCTCTCTCTCTCCCTCTCTCTCTGTTACCCCAAACATGAAATATTTTCGTTATTATAAAACGATATGATTTCTTTCCATCAAATATGTCCTTTACGTAAGGCGATTTCTATCAGCAACACATGTGAATCTAATTAGCAGTCATAAAGACCTTCAAGTTTGTAATTCGTTCTACTTTTGGGAGAAAAATTTTATAAACGATTTTACTTTGGCCGGGAATAAAACATTCTTTTAGATTTAAGGGATTTTTTAAAAAAAATGTATGAGAATTTTTTTTTACTAAACTCAAATAAAAAATCCTTTGACTGAACCTAAGGTAATTTCAGGATTTACCGGTGAGATCAGTCTCTCGTATCAGGGATTTTACCAGACGTTTCAATTCGGATGACCCCTGTGTCAAGAAGGTTGAAATCAAACCCTTCAACACCACATGCCCTAACTGCCTGGTCTCTAAGACGTTTAAAACGCTTTAAGAAGGCTCAATTCACTGGCAGTTCTCTCCTCAGCCAGCCTCTTCTACAACGTTTACAGCGCTCACAGAGGCCGGGTGAAGTATGTGACGATTCCTGGCAACGGCATCTGGCTTGTGTCCACTGACGTCTGGTCCGAGGGAGAGTTTTCTCTTCCAGATGAGAATCAACAAAATATCTTGCTCAGACAGAAACAAATGATGTCTGCCTCGCACATTCGGATCGAATGAAAAGCTCTCAATGAGGTCACTTGGTGGGTCGGGGAGTTGGACAAAACTCTCTGGCATGACATTGTGTGTGGTCTCCCCAGGCAAGAAGTCCTGAAATATTATGAGCTCTTAGCTTTTGGCTTCGTTTAGAATATGTATGTACTGTATATATATATATATATATATATATATATATATATATATATATATATATATATATATATACTGTATATATATACATATATATATATATATATATATATATATATATATATATATATATATATAAATATATATGTATTTGAATATATATATAGATATATAAATTACATATATATATATATATATATATATATGTATATATATATATGCATGAATATACATATATATGTATGTACTGTATATACAGTATACATATATTTACATATATATATTAATGTATATATATATATATATATATATATATATATATATATATATTAATATATATATATATATATACATATATATATATATATATATATATATATATATATATATATATATATATATATATATATTTATGTGTGT
>NC_090729.1:118376903-118384403 GCF_036898095.1 Palaemon carinicauda
TGACCAGAGAGATGTTCAAAGAAGTACCGTCTGGCCAGGCAAATGATCCACTAACTGACCTATAAGCGAGATATAGATTATGAGCTTTTCAGTGATTATTAACAAATAAGGAAATAAAAGCCTATTCAAATCAGTTTTTTTAACAATTACTGGAAAACATAATCAGTTCAGTTGTTTTCTGAATTACATTTCTTTAAATTACTGCGATGAATATGATAATCTTATTCTAAATATACAACTTGTTAATTACACTTTACACAAAACCATTAGTTATTAATTATTAGCTCACATTTACTCCTGTATTCTTTGATCTGTGCTCACTGCGTAATAGAACTCGATTATTATTATTATTATTATTATTATTATTATAGTAGTAGTAGTAGTAGTAGTAGTAGTAGTAGTAGTAGTAGTAGTAGTAGTAGTAGTAGTAGTAGTAGTACAAGTGAAGCTGTCGTCTAATGCCATCTCGAATTCAGAATGTTATAAAAATTAGTTTTCCAAAATAGGTGACGCAGCTGATTATCGATAAAGGGGAAACTAATATTACCTATAAATTGTTTTAAGAATAAATTGAAATGTTATCTAGTGACTTCGACAGTTTTGAGAAGGCAAGTGATAATAAGGATTTAATTCTGCTGTGTATCAATGTGACTCTTCAAACAAGTCCGCTTCAAATTATAACAAATAGATTCAGCACTTATTTTACAGAAGGCGATCATCAAAATAAAAAGTAATCATGTGCCAAAAAACATTTACTTGGACAATGATTTTATATATTAAAATATCAAAGAATGGATGAAAATAATATTGCACACAGCGCTGTTCAAAGGAATAACTTAGTTTCTCTCCGCTACTAGGCGCTGTCCTCAGTTTGACTGAGACAATTCAAGGTCTGATAATCATCTCATTTCTACCAAGAGTTTTTGGTATAGCAAGACTGAAGAGGCTGCACCGGGGAAGGTGTATCTTAGGGGTAAGTCAGAATATATTTTGACCCAATAACTGAATCTATCATGAATGAGAGAAGAGGCAGGAAAAGAGTTTTCTCTGTGTATAGGATGAGATGCTCTCTATAACCTTTGGGGTTGTCGGGGGGGGGGGGTGACTGGGAGCAAAAGGGAAACAGTTTGATTAATGCTGTTTAAACCTGGTGAAAGTATTGTTAGAATAAGGAGCAGTCGGTGACACCATCTATATATCATCATATATTCTTCCAATATTGCAAGTGTGTATCCAGCAGTTTCAAAGGGATGGGGGGGGGGGGGGGCATGGCATAACATGAACGAAGCAGCTGGAGGCCCAGTTGGGGGGGGGGGGGTTGATGTCGCTGTAAGCCCCTTTGTGAGCTGACGCAATTTATAGTTATTTTAGATATTTTCTATGGTTTTGAAACTGTTTTCACCTTATAGTTAGATATTAAAAGGTGAAAATGCATTATGTAATAACAGCATCCCGTTAAGATATATAAACTATTTCAGCATTAATCTTTACAGTGATTTTCAATAGATGACTGTACATTCTCAGAAACCCTCATCAGCTGACTACCTCTTAGTTGTGGAATGATCTTCCTAATCAGGTAGTTGAATCAGTAGAAATTCAAAAGTTCAAAGTTGGAGCAAATGTTTTTATGTTGACCAGGCTGTCATGAGTCTTTTTATAGTTTATATATGACATATTTGTTTTTGACGTTGTTAATAGTTTATATGATTGGACATATCTGTTTTCACATTGTTACTGTTTTTAGAATGATTTAATGTTAATTTGTTCTCATCATTTATTTATTTCCTTATTTCCTTTAATCACTGTGCTATTTTTCCCTATTGGTGCCCTTGGGCTTATAGCATCTTGCTTTTTCAACTAGGGTTGTAGCTTAGCTAATAATGATAATAATAATAATAATAATAATAATAATAATCTATAATTATTAGAGCGCCTCCATCCTTCCGTTCAATTATCAAACCACAACAATTCTTGACCTGTCGAATTTGCAGCAGTTATTCTCTCCACTTCCGGCTTGACTGATATCAAAAATACAATCTCCTTATCTGCAGTTCATATATGATGATTTTTACCACTTTGGAATGTAGAGAGAGAGAGAGAGAGAGAGAGAGAGAGAGAGAGAGAGAGAGAGAGAGAGAGAGAGAGAGAGAGAGAGAGTTAAACAGTCAAACTTTTTTTCTGTGAAAACGCCAATTTTAACAGTCAAACGTTTTTCTGTGAAACCTCCAAGTTGAACAGTCAAACCTTTTTTTCTGAGAAACCCCCAAGTTTAACAGTCAAACCTTTTTTTCTGTGAAACCCCCAAGTTTAACAGTCAAACCTTTTTTTCTGTGAAAACGCCAATTTTAACAGTCAAACTTTTTTCTGTGAAACCCCCAAGTTTAACAGTCAAACCTTTTTTTTTCTGTGAAACCCCCAAGTTTAACAAACATTTTTCTCTGTGAAAACGCCAATTTTAACCAAACTTTTTTCTGTGAAACCCCCAAGTTTAACAGTCAAACCTTTTTTTTCTGTGAAACCTCCAAGTTTAACAGTCAAACCTTTTTTTCTGTGAAATCGCCAATTTTAACAGTCAAACTTTTTTCTGTGAAACCCCCAAGTTTAACAGTCAAACCTTTTTTTCTGTGAAACCCCCAAGCTTAACAGTCAAACCTTTTTTTCTGTGAAACCTCCAAGTTTAACAGTCAAACCTTTTTTTCTGTGAAACCCCCAAGTTTAACAGTCAAACCTTTTTTTCTGTGACATCGCCAATTTTAACAGTCAAACTTTTTTCTGTGAAACCCCCAAGTTTAACAGTCAAACCTTTTTTTCTGTGAAACCCCCAAGTTTAACAGTCAAACCTTTTTTTCTGTGAAACCCCCAAGTTTAACAGTCAAACCTTTTTTTCTGTGAAACCTCCAAGTTTAACAGTCAAACCTTTTTTTCTCTGAAATCGCCAATTTTAACAGTCAAACTTTTTTCTGTGAAACCCCCAAGTTTAACAGTCAAACTTTTTTTCTGTGAAACCCCCAAGTTTAACAGTCAAACCTTTTTTTCTGTGAAACCCCCAAGTTTAACAGTCAAACCTTTTTTTCTGTGAAACCCCCAAGTTTAACAGTCAAACCTTTTTTTTTTTTGTGAAACCACCAAGTTTAACAGTCAAACATTTTTTTCTGTGAAAACGCCAATTTTAACAGTCAAACTTTTTTCTGTGAAACCCCCAAGTTTAACAGTCAAACCTTTTTTTCTGTGAAACCTCCAAGTTTAACAGTCAAACCTTTTTTTCTGTGAAACCCCCAAGTTTAACAGTCAAACTTTTTTTTTGTGAAACCCCCAAGTTTAACAGTCAAACCTTTTTTTCTGTGAAAACACCAATTTTAACAGTCAAACTTTTTTCTGTGAAACCCCCAAGTTTAGCAGTCAAACCTTTTTTTTCTGTGAAAACGCCAATTTTAACAGTCAAACTTTTTTCTGTGAAACCCCCAAGTTTAACAGTCAAACCTTTTTTTCTGTGAAAACACCAATTTTAACCGTCAAACTTTTTTCTGTGAAACCCCCAAGTTTAACAGTCAAACCTTTTTTTTCTGTGAAACCCCCAAGTTTAACAGTCAAACCTTTTTTTCTGTGAAATCGTCAATTTTAACAGTCAAACTTTTTTCTGTGAAACCCCCAAGTTTAACAGTCAAACCTTTTTTTCTGTGAAACCTCCAAGTTTATCAGTCAAACCTTTTTTTCTGTGAAAACACCAATTTTAACCGTCAAACTTTTTTCTGTGAAACCCCCAAGTTTAACAGTCAAACCTTTTTTTCTGTGAAACCCCCAAGTTTAACAGTCAAACATTTTTTTCTGTGAAAACGCCAATTTTAACCGTCAAACTTTTTTCTGTGGAACCCCAAGTTTAACAGTCAAACCTTTTTTTCTGTGAAAACACCAATTTTAACCGTCAAACTTTTTTCTGTGAAACCCCCAAGTTTAACAGTCAAACCTTTTTTTTCTGTGAAACCCCCAAGTTTAACAGTCAAACATTTTTTTCTGTGAAAACGCCAATTTTAACCGTCAAACTTTTTTCTGTGAAACCCCCAAGTTTAACAGTCAAACCTTTTTTTCTGTGAAAACGCCAATTTTAACCGTCAAACTTTTTTCTGTGAAACCCCCAAGTTTAACAGTCAAACCTTTTTTTCTGTGAAACCCCCAAGTTTAACAGTCAAACCTTTTTTTCTGTGAAACCCCCAAGTTTAACAGTCAAACCTTTTTTTCTGTGAAAACACCAATTTTAACCGTCAAACTTTTTTCTGTGAAACCCCCAAGTTTAACAGTCAAACCTTTTTTTCTGTGAAACCCCCAAGTTTAACAGTCAAACCTTTTTTTCTGTGAAACCCCCAAGTTTAACAGTCAAACCTTTTTTTCTGTGAAACCCCCAAGTTTAACAGTCAAACCTTTTTTTCTGTGAAACCCCCAAGTTTAACAGTCAAACCTTTTTTTCTGTGAAAACGCCAATTTTAACCGTCAAACTTTTTTCTGTGAAACCCCCAAGTTTAACAGTCAAACCTTTTTTTCTGTGAAACCCCCAAGTTTAACAGTCAAACCTTTTTTTCTGTGAAACCCCCAAGTTTAACAGTCAAACCTTTTTTTTTCTGTGAAAACCCCAAGTTTAAAACATTAAAACAGATATTTCACATATCAACTATAAAAGGAATTATGTCAGACTGTCATTATCTTATACGGGTTGGTGACCGTAATATCTATCCCTCCTTTACGTCAATATATCAGTTTTTAAAAAGGTAAATGCCTGCCAACATTTATTCCTGGATTTTTACTTTTTACTTATGGTAAATTTTAGCAGTTTAGCTTATATTTTCATGTCCCATGTTCTTAGAGTTGTTATCAACATTACCAGGGAATAATACTTCGATATTAATTAATGCATTTGATGTTCTAATATACATTACTGAAACTGAAGCTTTTTGCAAGGTCTATGACTGAATGATGATGTCATGTAAACAGGCTACTTATATTATACATAATACTACAAAATTCACAGATAGGAAGATTCATATTCTATCATTGGGGTAATGTAAACAGAATTCAATACTTTATAACAAACATTACAACATTTGTAATTAGAGTCGAAACATGTTCTATCATTCAATATGTTGCACATTACTTTCAATACACGTGGCGTCTAGGGTATATTACAGTACTTCTTCTTCTTCTTCTTCTTCTTCTTCTTGTATTAACGTGCTTGTTCGCATTTTGTATGGAGTAAGCCTAGAGATTATCTCTATGTGGCCTCGGGTAAGCACGGTTACCTTCTTTTTCAAGGACTTTGCATTGGGTAGACAGCAGTACTGGTAGGCTGCCCTGCTTGACATCGCTTCACACCCCGGGAGCATACATTTATGTGTTGGACCAATCACCAGCGTCCTTCCTTCAAGTAGCGAGGAGTCTTAGTGTGAAAAGTGTCTGTTATAGTTTTTCGAAGGCGTTGGAGTGGCTTTGTTTGTGTGTGTATGTGCGTGTGTGTGTGTGAGTATTAGTCTGTAACACTCATTTGCTTTAAGGAAACCTATCCATCGATTACATACATAATCTTGAGGTGTCTACACGGATGGCATTACAGTATTGATTACACATAATATATAATTTATATTCATAAACTGAATACGTTTATCCTTTTTCTTATGCTAAACTTAGCCTTATTGATTTTGATATTAAATATTCATGTATTCTAAAAGGTGTATCTACCACACGTATAGAAACGCAATTATCCGCCCTCATTAGTAAAAGTTATTACCGTCTCTTTTCGTAATCCTCATCACTTCTATAGAAAAACCGGTAATATATTCAGATACTGAAAAGAATTTTTCAAATATTTACATGTTAAAAGCCCATTCGCTGAGAAACACCTGAAATTGAGCACATGTACCAAAAACTAGTTAAAATCTCTCTCTCTCTCTCTCTCTCTCTCTCTCTCTCTCTCTCTCTCTCTGTTGCCCCGAACATGAAATATCAACCGGTTCATAAATGGAAGTGATCAAAACGAGGTCACTTAATCGTTCATCATCCTCTTCATAAACCGATGCAGTTTTTCCTTCATTAACTGTTCTCCACAACTATGACGATTTCTATCACTAACTCATGTGAATGTACTTTAAGGGTTTAAAGGCTTCTCATGAATGGCAGACACAAGGAACAGTGACTTTGCCCTAGCAAGCAGGACAATGACCTAGGGCCTAGACTGACCATATATACGTATAATCAGTGCTTAAGGCCCCTATCCATCCAACCTAGGACCAAGCAGGGCCAGGCAATGGCTGCTAATGACTCAGGAGATAGACCTATAGGCTCCCCCAAAACAACCCCTCATCAGCTCACGAGGATGGTGAGGTGCAGCGAGCAAAGAAACTAACGAGTTTGAATGGGACTCGAACCCCTGTCTCGCATTTACCAGGCAGACGTTACCACATAGGCCACCACATGTGATCATCTTTAAAGACCTTTTAGTTTGTCATTCACTTGACTTTGGGAGAGATAATCTTCAAGAACTGCTTTTAATTGGACCGAGATTCGAACTTATGATACTGGATTGTAAGAAAATCAGAGTGTCAAACAATTGAGACGTAAAAAAAGATATTTTATGTTGTCTCTACTTTTAACTTTCTATGTAATTAAGATATTTTTCTTCAAATTTAATCGAGATTTTTTTTCACTAAAATGCTCGAATTCATCTCTTGTAAACACTAAACTAAAAATCATTTGACTGCACTCGAGGTCATTTCAGGATTTCCTGGTGAAATCACAGTCTCTGAAACCAGCGAGATTTACTAAACGTTTCAGTTGAGACGATGGATGACTCTTGCGTCAATATGTCTAGATGAGAATCAACACAATATCTTGCTCAGACAGAAACAATTGATGTCTCCCTCGTATTTGGGAGGAAGGAAAAGCTTTCATTGAAGTCACTTGGTGGGTCGGGAAGTTGAACAAAACTCTCTAGCATGAGACTGTGTGTGGTCTCCCCAGGCAACAAGTCCTGAAATATAATGAGTCCTTTAGCTGCTGACTCCTTCTAGAATCTCTGACGATATGATTGATAGTCATCTTGATGCTCTTCATTTGAAGAGATTAGGGGTCGATCGCAAAATGAAGTAAATATATATATATATATATATATATATATATATATATATATATATATATATATATATATATATATATATATTTATATATATATATATATATATATATATATATATATGTGTGTGTGTGTATATATATGTATATATATACATGTACATATATAATTACAAGCTAAACTAGAACCGCAGTTGGAAAAGTAAGGTGCCTCAAAAAGGATAAAAACAAAAGGCCAGCGAGGAAAGGAAATAGGGAAATAAATAAGCTACAAGAGAAATAATGAACAATATATATATATATATATATATATATATATAAATATATATATATATATATATATATATATATATATATATATATATATATATATATATATATATATAA
>NC_090729.1:118401903-118415589 GCF_036898095.1 Palaemon carinicauda
TGATCAGCACCCAAGCCCCCTCTCCACCCAAGCTAAGACCAAGGAGGGAAAGCCAATAGCTGTTGATGACTCAGCAGATAGGCCTATATGCTCCACTAAAACCTGCCATCCTTAGCTCACAGACATGGTGAGGTTGCAGCGACCAAAGAGACTTACGAGTTTGAGCGGGACTCTTGACACCAGTCTGGCGTTCACCAGGCAGTGACGTCACCACATGATAATAATAGGTTAATGTCCACTTCAGAAATACATTGCATAGCCTCACTAAAAATAGTCCTATACACTTGTGCCTATAAGTTTACCAGCAAAGAAGTCATCAGCAACCATTGCCTGGCCCTTCCGGGTCCTAGCTCGGGGAAACTATAGGTCTAGTAGCTGAGGAGTCATCAGCAACCATTGCCTGGCCCTCCCAGGCCCTACCTTGGGGAGCCTTTGCGTCTATCAGCCGAGGAGTCACCACCAGCCATTGCCTGGCCCTTCTGGGTCCTACCTTGGGGAGCCGTTAGATCTATTGGCTGAGGAGTCAAAAGCAGCCATTATATGGCCCTCCTGGGTCCCACCTTGGGAGCCTATAGGTGTAGCCTACTAGCTGAGGAGTCATCACCAGCCGTTGGCTGGCCAATCCAGGTTCTACCTTTGGTAGCCTATAAGTCTATCAGCTGAGGAGTTACCTCCAGCCATTACCTGGCCCTTCTGGGACCTACCTTGGGGAGACTATAGGTCTATCAGCTGAGGAGTCATTCCAAGCCATTGTCTGACCCTCCAGGGTCCTTCCTCTTACCATCTCTCTCTCTCTCTCTCTCTCTCTCTCTCTCTCTCTCTCTCTCTCTCTCTCTCTCTCTCTCTCTCAGCTTCTTGGTTATAATATTAGCCTCCTTCATAGGAGTCTTTCCAAGCCATTGTCTGACCCTCCTGGGTCCATCCTTGCTTAGCCTATACATCTACCGGCTGAGGAGTCACCACCAGCCATTGCCTGGCCCTTCTGCAACCTACATTGGGTAGCCTACAGGGTCTACCGGCTGAGGAGTCATCAGCAAAGTACAGCCATGAACCTTCCTAAATGATTCCCATTTTTAATCATACAGGTATTTCAAAACGTCTACTGATATTCGTGAGGAGTTTGAAATCCTACGTCTTTTGGGGGGGATTCATTCCCAGTAGTTGACCTTTGCTCTTAGATCAGATTCTTCATTCCAATGGATGTCGTTTGTTCTTGGAATTCATTTTCAATGTCAAGAAAATGTCTATCATATTCAACATTTACTTCAATATTATTACTGCTTCTTAGTGTCAAGTCCACCTACTGATATTATTATTATTATTATTATTATTATTATTATTATTATTATTATTATTATTATTATTATTATTAGCTATGCTATAACCCAAGTTGGAAAAGCACGATTCTTTAAGCCGAAAGGCTCCAGTAGGGAAGAATAGCTCAGTGAGGAAAGGAAACCAGAAAATAAATAAACTGCAAGAGTAGTAACTAACAATTATTCTAGAATATTCTAAGGACAGCCACAACATCAAAATAGATCTTTCATGTACAAACTATAAGGTGCTATTATAGTATGCTATCTACCGCCGATTTTGCTATCTACCACCCCTTTCTGAAATTTTGGAATTGGTTTATTATTTTGTTTATGAGACCCCAATTAACATTACTTTACAATTAACTAGGAAATCCCCTAATACTGTCACTGATTGGTTTAATGTGTCTTGAAGTGTGTAGTGTGGTGGTTTCAATTGGAAAGTTCCGAGAAAAGGAGAAGATGTATTTCCTGCTTTCTTGTATGATGTAAGATATGTTTACATGCAGTAGTAGAGTAAATTTTTGATTGAATATTTTTCATAGATAATTTTCTTTCAGTTTTGTAATATTTTATTTTTCATTTGATTAACTTGTAACATTGTGTGAATAATTGAATAATTTGTAAAAAAAAAAAAAAAAAAAAGTTTCCCTACAAACTGCTTATAATTATGCACCCATGTTGTCCTGCCAATAAATATTATTAAACTATCATTAAAGGCCAATGAGGATAACATACTGGTGGTAAGTAATCTGTTTGATAATCCTCATCAAACAGGAGGATTAATATTGACGGTAGACAACATACTTTGTGGTAGATACCATACTATAGTAGAAATTCGACGGTAGATAGCATACTATAATAGAAATTCGACGGTAGATAGCATACTATAATAGCACCAACTATAAAAATAGAAATAGAAAAGATACCAGTGCAAGAGAAATAAGATAATGGTTTGCCCAAGTGTACCCTCAAGCAAGAGAACTCTGTAACATCTCTGGCATTAGGCCTACTGATTGTGCTGATGTAGCATAATTCTTAAGTGTCCAAAATTAAAATGAACGATTCTAATGTTTCCCAGCTTTCATCATTATCATGGCCGATATGTTAACGTCCCTGACAGGTGAACGTCAGACTGGGGTTTGAGTCACGCTCAAACTCGTAGTTTTATTTGGTCGCTGCAACCTCACCATCCTTGTGAGATAAGGATGGGGGGTTTGGGGGAGCCTATAGGTCTAACTGCTGAGTCATCAGCAACCACTGCCTGGCTCTCCTTGGTCCTAGCTTGGGTGGAGAAGGGCCTTGAGCGCTGCTCATAATTATGTATATATATGGTCAATCTATAGGGCATTTTCCTGCTTGAAGGGGCAACGTCACTATCCTTTGCCCCTGCCTTTCATGAGCGGCCTTTAAAACTTTCAATGCTATACAGTATTCACAATTATAGCAATACGTCACTCTATATATGAATGACTTTTATTATATTGGCCTCATCTGTGTTAAGCAACTCTTCTAGGAAAAGAGCATTCCAAAATCGCACTATTGTTCCTTAGTCTTGGGTAGTGCCACAGCCTCTGCACCCTGGTCGTCATCCATTGTCTTGAGTTAGAGTTACCTTGTTTGAATGTACACTTGTGCACACTATTCTCTACTTGCTTACTTATTTCCTTTCTCACTGGGTTATTTAACCTCTTGGAGCCCTTGGGCTTTTAGTATATTGTTCTGCCAGCTAGGGCTGTAGCTTCGCAGGAATAATATACAAAATTACCAATATATTATTGTCACCCTTAAATCAGGTTTTCTTTAAATCAAAAGTTATACCGTTTTCTTTTCCTTAAGGCCGTTGATCTAGGGGTAACGTTTTTATACATTTTCCTTATATATATCCCTTAAATGTTAAAATATATTCATACGAATATCTTCTGAACGCCTATTATAATTCAAATAATCTATTGGAATTATGTCTAAATATATCCTAAGCAAAATACAATAACTTTAGCTGATGAAAAGGCCATAGAACGCAGACTATGGTGGAGGTCTCTGATTGATTGAAACAATTCTTTAACCAGAGGGACAATTTTTGGGAGGAATTTTTAGAGGTTTCTGGGGACACTAAGTGTGGGAATTTCCTTACGTCTGGAAGTTTTAAAGCGCTAACTAAATACTCATTAGTAATTCAGTCTTCAATGAGATTTAAAATGACTGAGAATGACTTAGTTTTCCTTTGATATGACATTTATTACTTACTTTTAGGGGTTTATTTCTCGCCCTCCATCAGACACTAAGAGTCTGTTCAGGCGGGCCTTGATGTATTAAAATAATTTCTTTCCAGTTTATATTTTGCTCTGTATCTTTTCAGTTATTCACTAGCATCTGTATTCAGACTTGATAGTTTTCGGATCACTATTATAACACTTTCCAAAGAGATAAGTCTTCAGATTTTTCTTGAAAGCTGCCACGTTTTTGCTATTCTTGAAATCAAGTGGAAGGTCGTTGAAGAGTCTCGGGGCAGCATAACAAACAGTTTTTCCTCCTATTGCATGATTCACACTAAATTCGAATAGTCTATATGGGTCATCAGCATGTCTAACTCTTACAGTGGCGCTGGTAGCTTCAGGGTAGGGGGCCAAGCAATCACGAAGATATTTAGGCTTATCACTTGTAAGTGCTTTGTGAGTCAACAAACAAATCTTAAATTCAATCCTAGCCTTAACAGGTAACCAGTGTAAATCGATCAGTGCAGGAGTCATTTTCTCCCGAAATTTAATACCTTTTATCAGTCTAGCGACTCTAGCCACCCAGTTTTGCACATTTTGAAGCTTTCTTAGTAGTGTATTGGGCAATTTACAGTACAGAGAATTGCAATAATCAAGCCTTGATATTACGTGACTCGTCGCTAAAATTTTTGTACTGCCCTCTGTTAAATATTTTCTAATAAATGCTATGTTTCTCAGGTGATAGTTACACACTTTCACTGGTCCCTCATTGACAAATTACAATCTAGCTGTACACACAAATTTTTCACAACAGGCACAATTCTAACATCAGCGTCACCAATTTTTATAGTTTGAAATAACTGGTAAATCTTCAAAGCCACCTTTGCGCCAAAAAACATACATTCTGTTTTATCATCATTTAATTTAAGCTTTTTCCTCTGCATCCATGTTTTTATTTCAGTCATTATTTCATCAATTATCTTCTCTGTATCTTGTTTTGTTGAAATTGAAAGGTATCATCTGTATATAGTTTAAAGCCCACTTTTTGTTTTTTCAAGATATATCATAGCTCAATAGTATATATGTTGAACAAGATAGGGCCCAGAACACTACCCTGTGGTACACCTTTCATAAGAATTCTCTCACTAGATCGGTTTCCAGAAACTTCTACAGTAGTCTTCCTGTTCGTTAAGTACCTTTGCAAAGATTCCAGTGCTTCCTCAGTCACTCCAATGGACTTTGAGTCAGTACTCGTGCACAACAGTATCGAAAGAAGCACTAAGATCTAACATAATTAAAATTCCACACTTTCCCTCATCAAGAAGACCTATCATATCATTCATTATTGAGCATAAGGTAGTTTCTGTAGAGTGATTAGCTCTGTAGGCCGATTGATTTTCCGGGAATACCTCTAACTCATCAATATGCGCCCATAATTGCTCTCTTGTGATTTTTTCAATAAGGTTCGACATGTAGGATAAATTTGAAATGGGCCTATATGAATTTAGCTCGTTTACATCACCTTTTACTTAGAATATAGGTTTGATCAACGCAGTTTTTTCACAGCTAGGAAAACTGGATTACATTTATATTTAGGTAAATATTATATACAACTTGCTTGTTTGGAGCTTCACTTATTGAACTATTTGAGAAAGGGTCGTTTCCGCAATATGTATTCTTCATCTCTCTCATAACCTTTAACAAGTCACATATATTTATTTCCTTAAATTTTATTAACTTCTTACCCTCCTTCACTGGCATAACTGACTGTCCTTCTAACTGATTTTGGGGGAAACCTCTATAAATTTTATCAATTTTTTCATTGAATAATATAGCAAATTTCTCTGCACAGACATCATCAGGCAAGACATATTTTTTCTTTAATCCCATCAAATCATCTAGGTTTTTGTGAAACTTCCCCATGTTATTGGTTTTTTTACTTTCGTCGATGTAGAATTTTCTTTTTGTTTTTTCTAACAGGATGTTATAGTAATTTCTGGCCTTATTATATAGATTTCTGGCTTGTAAGGATTTGGCTCTTTTCCATCTACCTTCCATCTTACGTCTGTGTCTTTTTGCCTTTAATAGCTCACTATTATACCATCTAACATTTTCGTGTACAACTATTTGTTTGTTCTTTATAGGACACTTGATATCATACATTTTTACAAAATTGTCATTATATTATTTGGTATAACACCCAACACATTCTCTTTCTACCATATGTTCATATTGTACGTTCTCACAGGACATTTCGCTACACTAGCTTCAGTAGAATTCTCAGCAACGAAATTTTCCCGTTCCCTATATGTGATTATCTTCAATCGAATATCTTCCGAACTCCTATTATAATTGAATTAATCTATTGGAAGAATGTTTTAATATTTATCCTAAGCAAAATAGTATAGTTTTAGCTGATGTAAAGGCCATAGAACTCAGACTATGGTGGAGGTCTCTGATTGGTTGAAGCAATTCTTTAACCAGGAGGACAATTTTTGTAGAATTTTTCCCCAAATCTGTGAATTTTTAGAGGTTTTTGGGGATATGAAGTGGGAGAATTCCCATACTTCTGTTAATTGTAAAACACTATCGAAATACTTGTAAATAATTCAGTCTTCAATAAGATTTATAATGACTGGGAATGACTTGATTACATTTTATTGTTTTCTTTGATATGGCATTCATTACAATTATGAATTGATTAATATATCTTTCAGAGCACAAATTTAAATCAGAACACGAGTTCATCATTAAAAAACTGAATTTACTGTTTGTGATTTCACAAATACCATAATTAAAAGTAAATACAGAATATATCATAATCACAGAAGATACAGGAATACATAGTACAGTATTTAGTAGGCCACAGACTCAGTTTTTGTTGGAGACTACCTGGAGAAAATAATTATGGTCTGGGGAACTTTTAGGGACCGTCTAGGGATGTCCCTGACAGTGTAGACGTAGAAGAAGATTCATTTCTGTCCCAGACACAGAGAAAGGAAGAAGTGGAGTTTTGTATTCCAACTTGTGATCCAGCGAACTATGAAGGATTTTCTGGGTAAGGAGGGACACACTTTACAAGGTTTTATTGTTTCTAAATGTTCTTGCTGTTGTTCTATTTCTCAAAATACTGAAGATTCGAATATAATATAGGTGTTGTAGGTTTCCATGATTAATAGTGAACCAACGAATTTCGTTAAGGGTATTTTATTGGCGTATTTATGAAAAGACGTTCCCTAAAATGCTCTTTTTAGCGTGTGGTGATAATTCCCTTCATTGTTGAAAGATTATTAAATGAGATTGTTTCCAGATGTGGCTTTAACTGTTCAATTAATAACAGGAGTGTGCATAACTAGCTGTGGAGTTTGAGTTCCAATTGGGGACACTGTAATCACCTTTAATTGTAGTTGTCACTATAAAAAATGAATGGGGATATTACCAATGCCTATAGCCGTAGGCATAGATTTTAGATTCCAAATCAAATGTTCATAATACCTATTTTCTATGGATTTTTTGTTCCCGTGATTGAAATAAGAGGGTCGTATGATTTTGATATCTGCTCAATGTTTTATCAAAAAATGGCAGAACTGTTTTTAATCACATACTTTGATTTAATCTGGTAAGAAATTTGTTAAAAGATTCTTTTCACATTTTTAAATTTGTGAATGTGACGATGGTGATTAGATAGTGTGGAAATTGTGTAATTTGGGCAAATTTTTTGGTATTGAGAAAGTTTCACTAGGAAGCGAGAGTTTCAGGTGATGTGTGTTGAAAAGTTATTCATAAGTTGACCAAAAATATAATTCAGTGAACAACTCGACATTCTTACAGAATTATTATTTTACTAATACCCAAAATGAATTATTTGTTATAACTCTGTATATACATAATGTATGATTATACAAATACCATTCATTTGAAAGCAAATACATAAAATCTTTATGACAAAAATATACAATTCTTTTGCTTTATGGAACATCCATTGTCTCGCTTCATAAGTTTAAAAGTCCTTGGCCAGCCACGCCCACCAATTAGTCTCTCTCTCTCTCTCTCTCTCTCTCTCTCTCTCTCTCTCTCTCTCTCTCTCTCTCTCTCTCTCTACTGAAATGTTAAACATTCGAATGCGTATTCTGAGATGTGAATTATTTGTAAGTTTAGATTAAGTCGGCCTCATGTTATCTCAGCACTTGTAATTACACAGAAGTGTTTGATAGAATAAGAGGCTTAATTTTTATCTAAAGGGACTCTCTATACCACCAATACAATAAAAATAAGTAAATTAAAGTTGGAAATGACCGTGATAAAAGCACAAGTATAAACATGGCTTTTTATTTAGATTTTTAGAAGATAAACTTGGGAAAACCTTTATATATATATATATATATATAGAGAGAGAGAGAGAGAGAGAGAGAGAGAGAGAGAGAGAGAGAGAGAGAGAGAGAGAGAGAGAGAGAGAGAGAGAAAGTAAATTAAAGTTGGAAATGACCGTGATAAAAGCACAAGTATAAACATGGCTTTTTATTTAGATTTTTAGAAGATAAACTTGGGAAAACCATTATATATATATATATATATATATATATATATATATATATATATATATATATATATAGAGAGAGAGAGAGAGAGAGAGAGAGAGAGAGAGAGAGAGAGAGAGAAAGTAAATTAATGTTGGAAATGACCGTGATAAAAGCACAAGTATAAACATGGCTTTTTATTTAGATTTTTAGAAGATAAACTTGGGAAAACCATTATATATATATATATATATATATATAGAGAGAGAGAGAGAGAGAGAGAGAGAGAGAGAGAGAGAGAGAGAATATTTTGTATGCAACTCATGGTTTTTTTTTCATTCCAATAGCAGACGTATAATTACCTCATTATTAATGACCAATTAACTCTTACTGTAAGGGGGATGGGGTTCCTTGTCTGTTTTTTTCGACCAACCAGACAGAATTGGTTTTCTGCATATATGTTCTTCGTTTAAGAGGACGGGTCTACTCGTTGTCAGTAATTCCAAAATAAAAAAATCAGTTTTTAATATGAAAATGGGAAGTCTTATTTAGTAATTAATACTAAGACTTTGTTTAGTATTAAGGTGAAAAGCAGAATTTGTTTTGCATTAATTAATTGTGTTACTAAATGATGATTAGCTTTATTTGCGACAATATTAATTTATGAAAAAATTGTTATTATTGATCCCATGATTGCATAGAATGTTGATCCTGTCTTTCATACTTTGTTGACTAAGCAACTTGAATCGAAGGCGTGTTTTTAACTCTGTCATAACCATCAGCTTAAAATGAGTTGAGATGTTATAACAACAATCATGATTTTGATTTAACTTGGCTTAGAAAACTTAATTATTTTTGTTTCTAGGTGATATGGGCAGTCTTGTATGAGTTGCTCAACTTGTTCATTTATTATTATTATTATTATTATTATTATTATTATTATTATTATTATTATTATTATTATTATTGTTGTTGTTGTTGTTGTTGTTACATATGATAATAATCACAGCTTTTCCTAAAAAAAATGCATAAATCTGTTTAGCCAGCTACTGTGAATAACTTGCCATGTAGTTGGGCCCATACATAAACTTTACTTTACATTTACTTTGCGGTCTGTTTTCCGGGCCCTACAAAGTCAGTTTATCGTATACATAGTCTAAGGTATTTTGCATAACACACAATTCATGTTTATTCTCAAATGCTTTCGTTTTGAAACCGGGCCATGATTTAGATTTAGTATTTATTTTCTCTTGATTTGCTACGAGATATTTACCTTCATTTTTCTTACGTTGGTTGCAGAATCATAAGAAGTTAGGATGAATTTCTTGTGTAATTCTGATATATTTGAGAAAATATTTTTTGGGGAGACGATTTATTTTTTATTAAGCTATCATTGATATTTTTCTGTCATTCACTAGTGAACAGGCTTACTCGGTTCGTTAGTTAATAACTAAACAATCATTACAATTGGTAGTGGGGTGTGTTGGTTCCCGAGTCTGTTTTAAGACCAGTCCGGCAAAAGTGGTTTTCAACAGATTTGTTCTTCGTTGTTTTTAATATGGAATTAAGATTGCTTATTTAGTTTAATTTAAGGTTAATAAGTTAATTTTGTATTGAATGTATTAACTTTTGAATTAATAAATGATGGATAGTTTCATGTGGAAATTAACGAAGGCAATATCATTTTGATGAAACAAAACTGGTTATTAGTGATCAACAAGATTGCAAAAAGCGTCAATATTGTCCTTAATACTTCGTGGACTAAGCTACTTGAATCGAAGGCGTGACTATAAACTTTTTATATGTGTGTACTACATTTCATCTTTAACTAATTTAGTTTAGATATTTGTCATTTTTGTGACTGTGGGAAATGGTAGTGTTTATAAATAGTTTGGTACTCCACATTAAGCTATTTTCTATGTAAGGAAATATATTACTTTAATTGA
Source organism: Palaemon carinicauda (assembly GCF_036898095.1). Lineage (NCBI taxonomy): Eukaryota > Metazoa > Arthropoda > Malacostraca > Decapoda > Palaemonidae > Palaemon > Palaemon carinicauda. The sequence continues at coordinate 118,411,896 of NC_090729.1, forward strand.
TCTGCAATAATCAGCAATGAAAGTATTTTGACTTTTCTTAGGGTAGTTGTGAAGGACCAGTACTTCTGTTGTTTTAATTAAAAGTCTTTGTTGAGATGGTATAACCGTTATACCATTTCTGAGTGGAGATATCTTGACGTGGTTAAAGGGATCGCGTACCGCCATGATGAACAAAGTTGACCTAGTCAGGGACACCCATACTAGGTTGGTTTGCTGTGAGCTATCAGACCAAAGTCTCCCACCATCACCAATCCACAATGGGTCAGCGGGGTGATGAAAAGACTGGTCAAACACCAGACATGAATTAATATGTCTGAGGCCTTTGTCCTGCAGTGGACTAGAAACGGCTGCATTTGTTGTTGTTGTTGTTGTTGTTGTTGTTCTATAGGTTATAACTGCAATCCAACTAATTACAAATTTAACAATGCATAGATACTGAGGTACTTAATGAATTGATGCTCCCATTTGGCAATGTGTACAAAACTGATCAAAAGTGTTTCTTATAAACATTGCTTTCACAGCTATAGAATGTAGGTAATTGTGACACCCTGCAGTAGTTTTACTCTTTATTTGAAATGGCTGTTCGGGAACTAAATTCTAAATTACGTGTCTATATTGAAACATGTTTGATTCCAGGTGGTGTAGGCTATCTTAGATATGTTGCTCATCTTGCAATTATAGTGGCTTTTACTAAAGCACAAATTGTCTTGTTTATATATATATATATATATATATATATATATATATATATATATATATATATATATATACAGGTATATATATATATATATATATATATATATATATATATATATATAATATATATATATATATATATATATATATATATATATATATATATATATATATATATATATATATATATATATATTTGTGTGTGGTGGTGGTTCAGAGTCTAGTTAGAAGCCCAGCCTGTACTGGCTACTGTAAGTGGCCTACAGTATAGTTTGGCCAGTAGGTGAACTTTTAAATACTTCCGTTTTATTTTCATTGAGAAAATCATTATTCTATTACTTTTCATATGTTGGTTGCTGAATCGTAGTAGGTTAAAGAAGATTTCTCACTAAATTCAGATTGGCTTGTATCAATGACCCACACCAGATAAAGGTTAACTGGGAATCTTCTGTATCTATCTAGGTGCCATGTCCTGGACGTGGGCTGTCAATTGCCTCCACCTGGCCCTGTCTCTGGCTCTGTATAATTTTGAATAGTTCAGCTGTTATATTTTCACTTATTTCCTCTAATAGGCTGTCCAAAAACACTTTCCTTTGCCGGCCTCTTGCTCTTCTCCCCTCTATCTATCTTTCCCGTAAGGCACCAAAAGTTCGATCTTTTCTATTCTTATTTCATGTCCCATAAATTTCATCTGCCTCCTCCTCATCAAATTTAGAAGTGATCTCTCTCTCTCTCTCTCTCTCTCTCTCTCTCTCTCTCTCTCTCTCTCTCTCTCTCTCTCTCTCTCTCTCTCTCTTAGTCTATGGGATCTTGAACATCTTTATGTAAAATTATAATTCAGCTGCATTGATTTCCTTTTTCAAGTTCTTGTTTAATGTCTTTGTCTCTGAACGCCACGCAGGGACGTTTCCAATAGGCCACCACGACCAATCTTAATCATTATTCTTTCCTATTACCACAAACTGCAGTTTTATTTTCATTTATTTGCAGTTGTTTGTCAATCCAATCCCTAACACTAGTAAGGACTTGTTTTAAAAACTCAACTGTATTATCAGTGTCATTTATGAAGAAGTAAAATTGTGTATCATCAACAAAAAGCTTGACCTCACTCCTATTCCCTGTAATAGTTTCGATAGATCTATACTAAAGATACAAAATAAATTAGTAATGGGGCTAATACACGTCCCTGTGGCACCTTTGCTTAATGGTTTGCGTGCTGAGTAAGAATTTCCAATTCGTACGCAATAGCTTCTTTTAACCCGAGAATCGTTACAGATAGTTTCATGTTATTGGAGCCAAGATGTACATTTACTGTAGGTTCTAGAGCCTTCAGATATGCGGACCCAAGATTATATAACAAGCTCCCACTAGATATCAGAAAGAATAAAGATATTAAGTGTTCCAAGAAGGAACTGAAGACTTTCTTGCTTTTTAAGGGTTTCCATGAAAGGGATTGGAAAATTATCGCGTAATACGCTCTCAAATACTAAAGGATATATACGAAAAACTGATCTTGTAGGTCCTGTAATGAGTTATATATGTGAGTTAGGGATAAAGATAGGCACAAAACTACGCGAATTCCTACCTGGCCTCTGTGACCTATTTAACAAAAATTTTCTAACAATGGAAAGTACTCAATAAGTCTAAGTCACCTCTTACTTTATTTCCAGCTTTTTAAATCTCTTGTGTCCGGGTCAGTTAGGCTGAAAGGAAAGACTTGCAAAAGTATGCCGATTCCTAGCTGACCTCTGTGACCTAATGTGCTGATTCCTGGCTGAGCCTGTCTGGGCTCAGTGAGGTGTATAGGCACAACACAGCGCTCATGCGCGATTCACGCTGATTCCTGGCTTACTTCTGTGACTCTATCACGGGTTGGTTACAGTGTTAAAGGCGTGATGGAAAACCGGTTTCTGGCGCAAAGTCAGAAATCGGCTAGTAAACGGTTCCATTACCTTATGGCGAGGGACGTAGAACCCCTCAAAATAAGGTTTCAGGATGTCGGGGTAGTCTCAATGTTGGGGTGATCACAAGCCTCTTGATTGTTACTACTTTTATCCGCTCTGGTTTGGGGTTCCAGAGACGCTCAAGTGTCGGTGACATGTGCTCCCAACATGTGCTCGCAACACATGGTGGTGGGTGCATGGTACTGATCTTGTACAGTGGACGTCCCCCCTGTCTCGAAGGTCATGACCTCATCGTGGTGAGACAGTGGCAACATGCTTCATACATGGTGTGCTTCAATACACTACAAAATTTTATAAGCATGGCTAACTATGACCATAACACCATTGGTTTAAAGTCTCCTGCTTGTACTGTAGGTAGGTAGTAGGTTGGGCAGGGCACCAGCCGCCCGTTGAGATACTACCGCTAGAGAGTTAGGGGGTCCTTTGACTGGCCAGACAGTACCATATTGGATCCTTCTCTCTGGTTACGGTTCTTTCCCTTTGCCTACACAGACACCGAATAGTCTGGCCTATTCTTTACAGATTCTCCTCTGTCCTCATACACCTGACAACACTGAGATTACTAAACAATTCTTCTTCACCCAAGGGGTTAACTACGGCAATGTAATTGTTCAGTGGCTACTTTCCTCTTGGTAAGGGTAGAAGAGACTCTTTAGCTATGGTAAGCAGCTCTTCTAGGAGAAGGACACTCCAAAATCAAACCATTGTTCTCTAGTCTTGGGTAGTGTCATAGCCTCTGTACCATGGTATTCCACTGTCTTGGGTTAGAGTTCTCTTGCTTGAGGGTACACTCAGGCACTCTATTGTATCTAGTTTCTCTTTCTCTTGTTTTGTTGAAGTTTTTATTGTTTATATAGGAAATATTTATTTAAATGTTGTTACTATTCTTAAAATATTTTATTTTTCCTTGTTTCCTTTCCTCACTGAGCTATTTTCCCTATTGGGGCCCCTGGGCTTATAGCATCCTGCTTTTCCAACTAGGGTTGTAGCTTAGCATTTAATAATAATATTTTAATAATATATTAGTTATAGGA
>NC_090729.1:118416089-118421089 GCF_036898095.1 Palaemon carinicauda
TTGTGAGACGTGATGTTTCACATTAAATTCATTATCTAGAATGCGATAACAATATATTACAATATATAACAAATACTAACAACCTCTTAAACTTAAGACTAATCACAGGAAAACTTTCCAAAACCAGAAAGCCAAAACATCACCATTCGATAAATAGATACCCAACCAAAAAATTTCACATCACTCATACTGTTAATAAACTTGATAAAGAGTCATTGCACTAACAACTGGATTCTGTATATATAGACCAAAGGCTATAACCTTTTCCACACTCAATACACTGTTCATTTTCAGGGATACACATCACTCACTATCAATAAATGTTGATCATAAAAACCACTGTCTATTTCAGTGTTATATATCACACTTATCACCATAGTTTCCAATACATACACACACACCGAACGACACAGAGAAGACCACCACAAGACTCCCTGCGCAAACAAACAAACAAAATCCATAAAGCATAATTATTAGCCTGAAAATACAGAATAACCAGTGTAGTGCCTATCTCCTTTTCTTAACTTATTATAAACCTTATTGTACCTGACACCTCAAAACCTTAGACCACCTAAGTGATGCGGTGCCCTAAGAACGACACTTCGTTGGCGCCAAAGGTACACTTGTCTCACCGGACTACAAGGCCATTTTGTTGCAGGCGGTCGAGCACGATGCACAGGTGACGGAGGTGTTCCTCTTTTGAGGAGGAGAACACAAGTATCTCGTCCACATACCATACACAGAAAGGGAGGTCCCTAAGATGCCATCCATGAGACGTTGAAACGTGGCCCCTGCATTACGAAGGCCAAAACAGGAGTAATTGATGGTGTATGTACCAAACGGAGTGGTGATGGCAGTCTTGGGGATGTCTTCTGGGTTCATAGGCACCTGATAATACCCCTTCAGGAGGTCGAGCGTAGAGAAAACCTTCGCTTTGAGCAGGTAGGAGGTCACGTACGTCGGCAATGTTTGGGAGGGGGTAGAATACTCTCCTTTATATACAAAACCTCAAGGCAACAGGAAATTTCATGTTTGAAAAACAGACAATGTTACATAGGAGAAACGCAGACATGTTTATTCTGGTTCTTTTTAGTGCGAGGGAAGAACGAAAATACAAGCATAATATATACAAAATTAATTATGTACGATCGTGTGACACACGGTTGGTACAGTAAGAAAACATTATTGACATTGGCAGGGCATATAATGAGAATGAGACAAAATGGGTCCCTAGAGATTACAAAAGAAGCAGGAGAAGGAAGAGAAGACGATGGATTGACGAGCTAAAGATGTTTGTAGGCGTAAACTGATACAGAACGACCATAAACAGATGGAAGTGGAATGACATGTCTGAGGCCTTTGTTCTGCGGTGGACTAGTAATGGCTGATGATGATGATTGTGTAAGCGCATGTTTATTATATTTCGAATTAGGTCTATGTTACGCCAGGGGATTACCACCAAAATGTCAACCGCTTTCAAAAGTTAAACTTGTTTTTCATACACTGGGAAGTGACCAGAGCTAATATCTTCTAAGTAAAAAGACGAACTGAAAATATAGTAAATTTGATTGTATGATTTGGCATATGTGGGAACTAGTGAGTGATTTCAAAATCTTTTAGAGCATTTAATGTGTTAAAAGTTTCTGGATTGTGTTGCTTCAAAGTTCTGTAAAGTTCACTACAAAGCTGTCTAGCCAGCTCTGTATGAGTAGAGTTTGAATCATTGCACATGTTGATCTCCTTCTTTTAATAATAATAATAATAATAATAATAATAATAATAATAATAATAATAATAATAATAATAATAATAATAATAATAACTACAAAGCTATACGCCTTTTCATCATATTTTTCTTAAAGTTTTATTCTCATTTTTAATAAATTATTTTCTTGTTAATTTTTTCTGATTATTGACTCATATATATATATATATATATATATATATATATATATATATATATATATATATATATATGTGTGTGTGTGTGTGTGTGTGTGTCTGTGTGTGTGTGGAATTGGTGATAGGTTATTGCAATCAGTGAAGAGTTTATATATTGGCACAAATGCGTGTGTTACAATAAGCAATGAAGTGAGTGAGTGACAGTGGGACTGAGACAGGGATGTGTGATGTCACCATGGTTGTTCAATTTGTTAATTGCTGGTGTTTTGAGAGAGGTGAATGCTTGAGTGCTTGGTCAGAGATTGATACTGATAGATGATAGCGATCATAAGTGGGAGGTCGATCATTTGTTGTTTGCGGAAGATACGGTATTGATTGCAGATTCAAAGGAAAAGGAAAAGGAAAAGCGTGGTCGATTAGTGACAGGGTAAGGTTATGAGATGTACGAGAAGGGTGGGTGTTGCTATGGTGAATGTCACGTTGAGTGGAGAGTTACTTGAGGATGTAGATAAGTTTGAGTACCTGGGATTTGTTGTTGCTGCAGTTAGTGGAGTGGAAGGGGAGTGGGACTACTGGCCGCAAACCATCTGACTGCTGCCCGCCTTACTGGCCGCAAACCATCAGACTGCTGCCCGCCTTACTGGCCGCAAACCATCAGACTGCTGCCCGCCTTACTGGCCGCAAACCATCAGACTGCTGCCCGCCTTACTGGCCGCAAACCATCAGACTGCTGCCCGCCTTACTGGCCGCAAACCATCAGACTGCTGCCCGCCTTACTGGCCGCAAACCATCAGACTGCTGCCCGCCTTACTGGCCGCAAACCATCAGACTGCTGCCCGCCTTACTGGCCGCAAACCATCAGACTGCTGCCCGCCTTACTGGCCGCAGAGGCCAACTGCTAGCAGCTACCTTGCCACTAGCATATATCAAATCTTTTAGATTTTATTCAAAATATGGAATGATGGATCTATGTATTCACATTTATATTTAGTGATTAAATTATTGCAAAAAGGTTTTGTAGAATTGAAGAAAAATGCATAGATAGGGAATTTTATCCAATAGTTGAATTATTGAAATAAAGATAATGCATAAAGTAATTTTTGCAGAGATATAACTGTATGTGTCCACGAAAAGTTATATGCAATTCCTCTCAAATATTTCAAAATATTTCTGCGCTCAAACTGCATAACTACTGTGAATTTCATAAGCACATCTGCTTCTCGAAACTTTTTCAATATCACAGATGGCGTTTGACCATCAATCAACTGTTCGTAGTAAAGATCTCTTCCTCGTTGCAGCCTTTTCAAATTATCAATAAACTTCCATTTAGTTGGGTGTTGTATCCCTAGTTTGTTTTGCAGTCTGCAGCTGTTTGTTCCATTGTATCTGAAGCCTGCACCTTTATTTTCGATGTTACTTTTCCTTTTACCACTTGAGCGGGGTTAGCAGTATGCGAATGCTCATCTATCGTTTTTACAATTTCACCATTCTTGACGTGAATTCTCTCCTCACATAATCTCTCCCTTTCACATCTCCAAAACTCCGTGATATTATCAGCTCCAAGTCTGTCCAAAAGGTATGTATAGCCATCAAACACACATCTCTGTTTTCCTCGCTGTGAGAGTATGCTTGCTGCCCTTGTTGCGGGTGTACTCTAACTGAATAGTTCCCACCGTAAACTAGAACTTATTAATATCCTTGATAGGCAGTCAGTCCCTATTGACAATTAGGCAAATTTGAATAAAGAAGAAAATATTTTACAATCATTCAATGACTAGTTTATTATAATCAAGGTTAGCATTGATTCCTTGTTCCTAGTGCTTCATTGAAATTTGATATATCTAAGTATTTTCTGAGAGAGAGAGAGAGAGAGAGAGAGAGAGAGAGAGAGAGAGAGAGAGAGAGAGAGAGAGAGAGAGAGAGAGAGAGCTAACTTGCTGCCACCAGTTGGGTCGAGGCAAGTTGGGTTTTATCAATTGTTATGTGTTGATCGGAGTTGTGGGGAGTGAAAGTAACGGAGAGACAGAAACTGAATGTGTTCGAGAAGTGTCTGAGGATTATGGATGGTGTATCTTGATTAGACGGAGCTAGGAACAAAGTAATGAGGGTTAGAACGTGTGTAAGAAATGAATTAGCAGCTAGAGTGGGTATGAATGTGTTGAGGTGGTTTGGCCATACAGAGAGAATGGATAATGGCTGTCTGCTGAAGGTGATGAATGCAAGAGTTGATGGAAGAGATACTGGAGGAAGGCCAAGGTTCAATTGGATAAAGGAGTGAACAAAAACTTTAGGTGATAGGAGAAGAAATGTGAAAGAGGCAAGAGAGCATACTAGAAATAGAAATAAATGGCAAGTGATTGTGATGCAGTTCTGATAGGCCCGGCTACCTCTTGCGGTCGCCTTGGTGACCACTGAGGTAGCAGCAGTAGGGGATTTGGCATTTGAAGTTTCATTTGTGGTGGATAACGGGGGGCGGGAGGGTAAGTGGCTGTGGCACCCTCCCTAGTAGTACCAACCAAACTCAGGTGAATTCCCCGACAGACCGGGAGGAGCTAAGAGAGGAGAAGAGTCCCCTTTTGCTCTTTTTTTCATTTTGGCCTCTCCCTCCAAAACTGGGGAAGTGCCTCGATAGACAGAATGTATGTATGTATGTATGTATGTATATATGTATATATGTATATATTAGTAGAAGGCTTAAGAATAAAATGCTTGTGAATACTTGCAAATTTAATAAAGCCGAATTCAACTCATTTACTTTAAATGAAATTACAAGAAAATTTACAAGAAATAGTGATGATTGATATAAATTACTCTGAAATTTCAAAATCAAAATTACAAGAACCATTACAAGAAAAAGAGATGATTTTTTATAATTACTTTACAATTTCAAAATGAAAATTACAAGATATTTTAGAAAGAGATGATTAATACTGAAAATCAAACTTGGAGTTCTGTATTCAAAAAGAACAATTTTATGATCTTGGTCCAGTTTCAAAGGCAGCTGTATTTCCTTGTATCCAAGGTAGGTAGACCTAATCTGTAGAAAATAAGAAGAAGCACATTACAGTTACCTTCTGCACAAAATCATGATTTCATTT
>NC_090729.1:118426089-118431089 GCF_036898095.1 Palaemon carinicauda
GAAGAGGATTCTGCCAAAGACAATTTTTTTTTTTTTTTTTTTTTTTTTTTTTTTTTTTTTTTTTTTTTTTTTTTTTTTTTTTTTTTAGAAAAATCAGTACCTTTCGACTTGTTTTTCTTTGTGGGAATTCTTGTGTGAGTGGTGAATAGACCTTACAAGTCCCCTATCCAATTACGATGAGAATTATGTATGGCGTACCTATTAGTTAGACATATTATAAGGTGATTCAGTCAACCCAAAATACTATGGGGAGATATTATATGACACAATGCTACTCTTATACACTAAGTAATTACTATAGAGAGTATAAACGAAAAACTTACCGTACAGCGATCTTTCCCGCCCTCTGGGTATCCTGCACAAATCATTGTGTTCGTGATTCTCCCTGGATAATAGCTTTCACACTCCTCCCTGGTTAAAATTGGCACCTCCACTTCATTAAGGACACTTGACAAAGGACCCCCTATTGTGCAATAAGATCAAGTGTAAATATTAGACAGTATCCTCTGTTATATGGCGTAAATATCTAAAATGTTTTTTGCGTGTATCTTAACTAAAAGAAAATGAAAAATTCTTCACTAAATATTCTTGGTGGCGTTTGATCTATCTAAAAGAAAAGAGCTGTCTATTGTGATTATATCGTCGGTGAAAATAGAGAGGATTCACAACAGTTTCCCCTTCTGAGATTAAATGCGCACAAAGAGCGCTCAATTGACTCATCACCATTTGTGTGTTATGATTGTGAACCCTAACACTGATATTTTTGTCATTTCCATTATTATTATTATTATTACTACTATTATTATTATTATTATTATTATTATTATTATTATTATTATTATTATTATTATTATTACTACTAGCTCAACTACAACCCTAGTTGGAAAAATAGAATGTTTATATGCCCAAGGGCTCCAACTAGGAGTGTCCTTCTCCTAAAAGAGCTGCTCACAAGACTTAAAGAGTCTCTTTTACAAGAACATTTCCATATCAATGTCCATACCTTCAGAGAGGGATCCCCAGCCTGTTGTCACGGCTACAAAGCCACTGTAGTCTTTGGAAAGGTCTGGGTAACAAATGGGCTTCACTCGATCATTGAGATTTATAGGATTTATAAAAATAATCGCGTAGTCGTTATGCTTTGTTGCTTCATTAAAACCAATCAACGAAGGCAACCTTTGAACGGGCACTCTCTGCTGAAATTCTGTTGGATTATTGAGGTCATGAGCCCCAACAAGAACATCCACGGCATTACCGTTGATCCTGAGAAAATAAACGACGACTGCGTGTCAAAGCGTGAAAATATCAAGTCAATGTGTACTAACGAGAAATAAGGTTACCTACATGACGTAGCATTCCTGAAGATTGCCATTGAAAAGTCGATTGACTTCAAATCATTATCAATCTCAACATATTTCATTTTCCAAGTCATAGTTTTCAATCTCCGACAAGTGTTGCGAATAATTATGACATCTCATTAAAAGATTCAAGTACCAAATGTATATATATATATATATATATATATATATATATATATATATATATATATATATATATATATATATATATATATATATATGTATATATATATATATATATATATATATATATATATATATATATATGTATATATATATATATATATATATATATATATATATATATATATATATATATATATATATATATATTACACTTAGCAAGATCTTAATCGAAGTGACTTGAAAACAGATTTTGGTAATTCCATGAATTAAGGAAGGAAGGAAGGAAGGAAGGAAGGAAAGAAGGAAGCCCCCATTCAAATTTCTTTGAAATAAATGAATGAAAGGAAAAAACTATCAAAACTATTAAAAACACAAAATAAATAGGATTTGGCAACTCAGCCTAATCTATGATGTATCTTATAAAACATTCCCATTTTATTATTCTAAAAAGCTAATTATTCTTGACAAATATTCATGTCCCTCTGATTTGATAGAAATATTGCTAGTTTTTAATTGATTTCAGAATCTGTACCACAATTGAATAGACATTGCACGAGTCAACCCAATTACTAATCTTGGATCGGCTGGCTGTTTAATTAACAAAACAAAATCGTCCGAATAATCATTACCAAACCAGTTAGATGATCAAACCTTAAACAGTTGAGATTCTGGTATAATTGGAGCAAGGTCTAAATGATAAAAAACGACAGAGAAGAAGTATTCTAATATATTTTTTGTTTCTGATAAGTATTTTATCTAATAGGAAGACGCAACATATATCTAACATGCCTGTCCACCCTCACCCTCCCCCTTTTCGATTAAGAATAACGACCTTGACCTTGTCCTTTGACTTTAACATGTATTAACTGACGTGGATTTTCATACACTCAAATATGAATTAAGTTTGAAGTCTCTGTGACAACGATGTCCAAACTTATGGCTGATTACGCGAATTGGACATTTTGCTTGACCAAGAACTTGACCTTTGACATTGACCTTCTAAAAATTAATAATTTTCAGCTTTTTACATGACAGTTAATCCCCGCCAGTTTTATTACTCTACGATTAAAATTGTGACCAGAAAGCTGTTCACAAACACACACACACACACACACACACACACACACACACACACACACAAAGGAGGTAAAACATGACCTTGGTGGAGTTCCAAAGGAAGGCAATAAAATAATATTTGTGTCCAGACTTTTTGAATCTTTATGAAATGACAAATAAGACTTGAGAAGGTTTTCACTTCTAATGATAACTGCAGCATTTAAACATTGTTTAATACTATTGTTTTTATTTCTATTACATTATGAGCTGTTACAGATTGATTCCATATAGCTGAGAGTTAAGTCAAAGTTTTATTCTGTTTATATAACACTCGTCGTAAACTTCTTTTTTTACATCCTCTTCTATGAGGAGAAGAATGAATATTGCCAAGATACGAGATATTGCGAGGAATCAGAGAGAGAGAGAGAGAGAGAGAGAGAGAGAGAGAGAGAGAGAGAGAGAGAGAGAGAGAGAGAGAGAGTGTATTTTCTATCATGTTTTAAACCTTACATTTATTCGTTTTTTACCTGAAAACGCAGGTGTCAGTCGTGAAAACCACCTGATCGCTCAACAGAACTCCCCCACAGACGACGTTATTGGTTCCATTATAGACGAAGGCTACTTGCCAGGGGTACTCGTTCACCTCGGTCTCCACTCCTCCAACGATGCGGCTCACACGGTTCACAGTGCCACAATTTCCTATTGGAAGCACAAGAGAAGAGGAAGGAAGTCACACGGTTCACAGTGCCCCAATTTCCTATTGGAAGCACAAGAGAAGAGGAAGGAAGTCACACGGTTCACAGTGCCCCAATTTCCCACTGGAAGCACAAGAGAAGAGGAAGGAAGTCACACGGTTCACAGTGCCCCAATTTCCCACTGGAAGCACAAGAGAAGAGGAAGGAAGTCACACGGTTCACAGTGCCCCAATTTCCCACTGGAAGCACAAGAGAAGAGGAAGGAAGTCACACGGTTCACAGTGCCCCAATTTCCCACTGGAAGCACAAGAGAAGAGGAAGGAAGTCACACGGTTCACAGTGCCCCAATTTCCCACTGGAAGCACAAGAGAAGAGGAAGGAAGTCACACGGTTCACAGTGCCCCAATTTCCTATTGGAAGCACAAGAGAAGAGGAAGGAAGTCACACGGTTCACAGTGCCCCAATTTCCCACTGGAAGCACAAGAGAAGAGGAAGGAAGTCACACGGTTCACAGTGCCCCAATTTCCCACTGGAAGCACAAGAGAAGAGGAAGGAAGTCACACGGTTCACAGTGCCCCAATTTCCCACTGGAAGCACAAGAGAAGAGGAAGGAAGTCACACGGTTCACAGTGCCCCAATTTCCCACTGGAAGCACAAGAGAAGAGGAAGGAAGTCACACGGTTCACAGTGCCCCAATTTCCCACTGGAAGCACAAGAGAAGAGGAAGGAAGTCACACGGTTCACAGTGCCCCAATTTCCCACTGGAAGCACAAGAGAAGAGGAAGGAAGTCACACGGTTCACAGTGCCCCAATTTCCCACTGGAAGCACAAGAGAAGAGGAAGGAAGTCACACGGTTCACAGTGCCCCAATTTCCCACTGGAAGCACAAGAGAAGAGGAAGGAAGTCACACGGTTCACAGTGCCCCAATTTCCCACTGGAAGCACAAGAGAAGAGGAAGGAAGTCACACGGTTCACAGTGCCCCAATTTCCCACTGGAAGCACAAGAGAAGAGGAAGGAAGTCACACGGTTCACAGTGCCCCAATTTCCCACTGGAAGCACAAGAGAAGAGGAAGGAAGTCACACGGTTCACAGTGCCCCAATTTCCCACTGGAAGCACAAGAGAAGAGGAAGGAAGTCACACGGTTCACAGTGCCCCAATTTCCCACTGGAAGCACAAGAGAAGAGGAAGGAAGTCACACGGTTCACAGTGCCCCAATTTCCCACTGGAAGCACAAGAGAAGAGGAAGGAAGTCACACGGTTCACAGTGCCCCAATTTCCCACTGGAAGCACAAGAGAAGAGGAAGGAAGTCACACGGTTCACAGTGCCCCAATTTCCTATTGGAAGCACAAGAGAAGAGGAAGGAAGTCACACGGTTCACAGTGCCCCAATTTCCCACTGGAAGCACAAGAGAAGAGGAAGGAAGTCACACGGTTCACAGTGCCCCAATTTCCTATTGGAAGCACAAGAGAAGAGGAAGGAAGTCACACGGTTCACAGTGCCCCAATTTCCCACTGGAAGCACAAGAGAAGAGGAAGGAAGTCACACGGTTCACAGTGCCCCAATTTCCCACTGGAAGCACAAGAGAAGAGGAAGGAAGTCACACGGTTCACAGTGCCCCAATTTCCCACTGGAAGCACAAGAGAAGAGGAAGGAAGTCACACGGTTCACAGTGCCCCAATTTCCCACTGGAAGCACAAGAGAAGAGGAAGGAAGTCACACGGTTCACAGTGCCCCAATTTCCCACTGGAAGCACAAGAGAAG
>NC_090729.1:118436089-118438589 GCF_036898095.1 Palaemon carinicauda
GTCAAGACATGTTAAGAGGAGGTGATATTATTATTATTATTATTATTATTATTATTATTATTATTATTATTATTATTATTATTAGCTAAGCTACAATACTTCTTGGAAAAGCTAGTTGCTTTAAGCCCAGGGGCTCAAAAAGAGAATAATAGCAAATCGAGGTAAGGAAATAGGGAAATAAATAAACTATGTTAGAAATAATGAACAAGTGAAATAATTTAAGAACAGAAACAACATTAAAATAGATCTTCCAGATATAAACTATGAAAACTTCAAAATAAACTAGAGAAGAGAAATAAGAAAGAATAGCGTGCCCGAGTGTACCCTTAAGCAAGAGAACTCTTCCCCAAGACATTGGAAGACTATGGTACAGAGGCTATGGCACTACCCAAGATTAGAGAGCAATGGTTTGATTTTAGAGTGTCCTCCTAGAAGAGTTGCTTAACATAGCTAGAAAGTCTCTTCTACACTTACCAAGAGGAAAGTATCCACTGGACAATTACAGTACAGTAGTGAACTACTTGAGTAAATAACTGCTGAGTAATCTTAGTGTTGCCAGGTGTATGCGGACAGAGGAGAATGTGTAAAATATAAGCCAGAATATAGGCAAAGAAAAAACTAGCCATAACCAGAGAGAGGGATCCAATGTATTACTGTCTGGCAGGTCAAAGGACCCAGCAGCTCTCTAGGGGCATATTGTTTACCAAAAGCTCTCAATCCCCTGTTTACCCTTCTTTTAATTTCAGTCTCGTGTCCTGGAGAAACAGTCACTGTCTACCCTAAGTATGTATATTCATTAACAATTTCTAGAGGTTCTTATATAACTCATATTTGCTGTCTCTACATTTTCATTGAACATTATCTTAGTTTTACTCATATTCATTTTCAGTCCTACATTTCTTCTGTTTTTTTTATTCAAATCTTTTATCATCTTTTTTAATGGCTCCAATAATTCACTAAACACATCTATGAAATCTGCAAATCTCCAGGTATTCTCCCTTATCATTAGTTGCTACATTTTCCTAATTCAAATTCTTAAAAACTTCTTCTAGGCGTACTGTGGTCAAGCAAACAAAAGCTACTCACGCTTCGTCTCCATTCGAGGTGGGAGAGGAACTGGTGCACAAGAAGCCCTGTCAAATAAAAGTGGTCTTAGTAGTCTGATTACTTAGAAAGAAATATATGCGATTTTCCTCAAGGCCATTATATGCCCGGAGGAATCTCTAAGTTCAACAGAACAAAAAAAGAACTGTATTTTGGAAAACGGGATTTATTGAAGGGGACCTATGATGACTCATTTTGCTGAACTAAACATATCTATTTTGTATAGAATATTTATTATCATCATCATCATCATCATTATTATTATTATTATTATTATTATTATTATTATTATTATTATTATTATTATTATTATTATTATTATTATTATTATTAGCGAAGCTACAACCCTAGTTAGAACAGCAGGATTTTTCAACAGGGAAAGTAACCTATTGAGAACAAGGAAATAAGGACAAAATAAACTACATATGACGAGAAATGAATGAAATAATTCATGTTATCTTAATTAAGATCAGTAACAACGTTGAAGTAGATCAGTCATATAAAAACTATAGAACGAGATAAGCAAACAATACTCGAAACTAGACAGAGAGAAAGAATTAAAACATGTCTTCATAATGGACTGATTACCGAAATTCTTAAAAGACTTTCTCAATGAGCCAATTCATTTTGTTGTAAAGGAAGAAGAAAAAGATAGCATGTTTCTCAAAAGTCAATTTGTTATCAATATCACACCTAAAATTCTAAAAAAAAAAGTCCTACAGAGTAAAGCAACATTATCAATGCTGAGATCCGGATGTTGAGGAGCCACTACTTAGAATCATACTTTGAGTTTTGTTCGGATTCAACTTCATACCCCATAATTTGCACCATGCACTAATTTTAGCTAGATCTCTATTAAGGGATTCAGCAACGTCAGATCTACATTCAGGAGGTGGAATTGATGCAAAGAGAGTAGCATCATCTGCATATCCAAAAAGCTTGTTTTCTAAGCAAGACCACATGTCGTGTGTATATAGTATGCAAAGTAATGGGTCAAGAATAATAAAATAACAAAAGAATAAAACGGCATCAGATGAGTTTTACATGTGGTTGTTATGAAAATCATTTTTGATATGTCCTTATCAAAGGAAAATATCTATGGAAAATCGGTAAAAGCTAAAAAGTTTCTATTTGAGAGTCGAGTACATACGAACACACGCACACTCTATATAAATAAATATATATATATATATATATATATATATATATATATATATATATATATATATATATATATATTTATATATATATATATAAATATATATATACATATATATACATATATATATATGTGTGTGTGTATATATATATTCATATATATATATATATATATATATATATATATATATATATATATATATATATATATATGTGTGTGTATATATATATATATATA